>NC_087217.1:54216091-54228591 GCF_015104395.2 Macrobrachium nipponense | reverse complement strand
CATGAGAATAAAATAACATAATAATAAGTACGGAGATGTAACTTGGAAGTGACGTTCTTTCTCTTTTCCTCGTCACTTTTTGAGACGGACAAATACCCATTTAGGCAAAAGGACAAATACCCATGCATGAAAATAAATTTGTCTTCCTAGGCAGTGGCAGACTCGCCACCTAAAAGGGGGCAAACCTTGGAACCTGGAGGACATAAAAACAGTTCGTAAGTGGAGTTAGAAATTTAGTATTCACAGCAATTAACAGTGGAATTGAAAAGATTTTCGCACGACATACGTGGAAGAGAAAATGATAATACTGTGGAATATTTGCGCACATGTCGCTCTGCTATGCATGACGTCACTTTGGTAGTTCCAGGAGGAGCGAAGCTCCCCACCCCAACCCCCCCCTGCGCCAGGTAAAGACACGCCGCCCTAGGATAGACTAGGATGTATCCCGGTAGGAGTATGTCTCTGCTCTGCTGTTAAGCAGGCCGTGACCTCTCTCTGCAGTGTTATAACTGCCAGGAGCAACGTTCAGAAGGGTGGTGCATACGGAACCACCAGTGAGAGACATAGATTGCATGTATGTCTTGAGCTTAGAAGCAGGGAATTCAAATCTTGAGTATTACACATTGTACCAATTTCATTTCTCTTCAAAATTGCGAAGGCTATTTAGATAACCATGTTAATAATAATAGGGAAAAATTGAGTGTTATAGGGCAGTTTCAAACATCGTACTGACCAGAAGGTTAACTAATATCGATATAATTATCATTAATAGTCTTGCTACTTCTATATTATGAGTATATTTTAAATCAACTGACAACAAAATAGCGTCGACCCCAACTTCATGCACACTTTACCCATTAAGGTGGAAAATTAGCATCCTCATGCAGACATTTCATTTTTGAAATCTTGGAATTTACAAACCCCAGGACCTTTGAATTCCAGCGGAAAGGTTTCGCCACTTAGGGACCAAAGGTGATCGATTCAGGAAGTATCGCTACAATTCCCGTCATTGTTTTTGTCACGCCGCCTTTCTGAAACAACAAGTCTTTTTTCAGCTTCTGATTTCCGTGACTCAAGAGTAAGACTGAGTTAGGTGACTCAAGACTGAGCTTCGTGACTCGAGAGAAAGACTGAGCTCCGTGACTGAAGGCTAAGACTAGTCTCTGTGACGCAAGAGTAAAAATGGTTCCCGTGACTCCAGAGTAAGACTGAGTTCCGTGACTCAAGAGTAAGACTGAGTTCTGTGACTCAATAGTAAGACTGTTCTCCGTGACTCAAGAGTAAGACTGAGTTCTGTGACTCAAGATTAAGACTGAGTTCCGTGACTCAAGAGTAAGACTGAGTTCTGTGACTCAAGAGTAAGACTGAACTTCGTGACTCAAGAGTAAAACTGAGCTTCGTAACTCAAGAGTAAGACTGTTCTCCGTGACTCAAGAGTAAGACTGAACTTCGTGACTCAAGAGTAAGACTGAGCTTCGTAACTCAAGAGTAAGACTGTTCTCCGTGACTCAAGAGTAAGACTGAGCTCTGTGACTCAAGAGTAGACTGAGTTCCGTGACTCAATAGTAAGACTCTTCTTCCTGGCTCAAGAGTAAGACTACGCTTCGTAACTCAAGAGTAAGACTGTTCTCCGTGACTCAAGAATGAGACTAGTCTCCGTGACCCAAGAGTTAGACTGAGCTCTGTGACTCAAGAGTAAGACTATGCAGGAACTCGAAGTTTAATTAGGTATTTTCCTCTATATTAGACCATGCATGGATATGAGGGCGTTAGCAGTTTTTTTTAAAGAAATACTTTTATTATTATATTTATTATTTCATAAAAATCTTATAATAGCACGAGTCACTGAGATGGTAAACAAACCCACAGTGGTGTAGACGTAAACATATATTTTAGAAATTTATATACAAAAGAAAGCGTTGGAGAACCTGCTCGATTCTCATTCTCAATCATATTGAGAAAGAGAATTGGACAGGTTCTCGAAAGCTCTCTTTTGTTTATACACACACACACACACACACACGCATATATATATATATATATATATATATATATATATATATATATATATATATATATATATATTACATACACCATTATTGGTTTTATCATATTATTATTATTATTATTATTATTATTATTATTATTATTATCGGCATGTTTTAGTTGCTAAGTAGCTTAGTGGATGCAGGCAAGACTCCATTTAAAATTGTCAATATTAAGCTGACAAGATAGATTAGCCTTGCGTGAAAGTATATCTTACCTGTCACTGAATCGTATTATATTTGTGACAGGTTCTCGAAAGCTCTCTTTTGTTTATATACCACACACACACAACACACACACATATATATATATATATATATATATATATATATATATATATATATATATATATATATATATATATTATAGATATATATATATATATATATATATATATATATATAGTATATATACTACCACTTTATTTTGGTTTTCTCACTATTATTATTATATCATTATTATTATTATATTATTATTATATTATATTATTTCGGCATGTTTTAGTTGCTAAGTAGCTTAATGGATGCAGGCAAGACTCCATTTAAAATTGTCAATATTAAGCTGACAAGATAGATTAGCCTTGCGTGAAAGTATATCTTACCTGTCACTGAATCGTATTATATTTTGTGATAACATTGTACTTTGCATTACATTTCTTGAGATTTGACTATAAAACGTCAGAAAAACGTCTCAGCTCTCTGAAATTTAGACGACTTTCCTCTGTAATTGCCACTTTGGACACTTTCATGCGCGTATTGTAATTCTCGTGATCTATACAGTAGAATTTTAAGGTACCAGTTTCACTTCAGTGTTCTATATTGTTCTTTCAAGGTAGAAAAAATGGTAGAATGGTACAAGTAAATGCGATGAATATAACGCACATGTGAAAAACACCACCTACGGTCTACTTTAGTAGTTTTCACTGCACTGCCAATATAATTTCTAACGGTGCGTTGTATATAATTATTGCATGGCATACAATAGTTGGCCATGAATGAAATTGCTATACATGTTGATAATACAAACCCCACCTGTATGATCAGCTATCATTATTGAACTCTCGGTAATTATGGAATCAGATGCGAAGCATAAATGCAGTTTTTTTCATTTTTTTATTTTATTTTATTTTTTTTTATTTATTTGTATATATATATATTTTTTTTTTTTCTATATTTGTAGCAGTTTTATGTGCTACATTTGTAACACTTTCTTAGCGTTCTGAATTCTCGTTAATTATGGATTCATAGATGCGAAGCATAAATGCAATGTTTTTATTTTTTATTTATTTATTTTTTCTATTTTTTATTTTCTTTATTTATCTTATTTCATTTTTATTTTTTTGCTATAATTGTAGCAGTTTTCTGTATAACAGTTGTAGCACTTTTTAGTGTTCTGAATTATCGGTAATTATGGAATCATAGATGCGAAGCATAAGTGCAGTATTTTTGTTATTTTTATTTATTTATTTATTTGTTTTAGTTTATTTATTTATTTATTTTTTGCTATATTTGTAGCAGTTTTCTGTGCTACATTTGTAGCACTTCCTAGCGTTCTTTTGGTTTGGAGTTGAACAGGAATTAAAGATAAACTATCATTGCTCGACGAAGGCAATGAGGATATTTAGCAAAGACCACTAAACTGAACGAATCCGTAGGTGGTCTTGAAATGAGTAAATGGGTATGCGTATATCACTCCTCCAACACACGTGGCTCACTGTAGGCGTTACTGAAGGTTGTTTGCAGCGTCCTTTCAGGGCCCTCCCCCCCCCCCTTCAGGTGTCCAACTTCTCTAACATATTACTCGTATATTTTTTTAATGTATATTTAGCTGTCTAACCACTCGAACTCTCTCTTTTCACTGTCTAAAAAGGAGAACCATTTACTGAATCGCCATTCTCTGATAACCCCATTCAATCTACTTTACCAGTATTTTCATAATGCCTCTGAAATTGCGTTTCATTTCCCCTTGAGATTTTCGTTTACTCGGGGAGTAAGGTTACAAACTACATTGTGTTTGTTGTTTTCATTTTCTTTTTGGAGGGTAGGAAAGGTCTATGAAAGTCTAAAAAGGTCTGAAGAAGGTGTTTCACATTGAGTGAAAGATACAGAAATTTTAGGATTGGATGTTTATGGTTTGTTTATTTGAATGACAATGTAAAAAAGAAACAATGTGCATGTTAAACAATACAGAAAAGTAATTTCTAATCAAATATAGCGTCTTTATTCTAATTTTCGTTGGTGAAACAAGGCTCTATTTGACCTTAGGTTTCAGCACTTTTTAATTTACGTTAAAACTTAGAAACATAATGTTTACAAGTTATTCGCGAGGGGAAGATATTGCACGCGTCCCGAGTACTCTGGAGGTCGGTTCACACCTCGGTTAAACTTTCTGTGTGATAGCTTTAAAAATCAACTCAGGAACTAGCTAATGAAATGAGCAGCAAGCTCACAAATCATTTGAAAGGGTTTTGAATTTATGGCTTTAATGATAATATTTTTCCAATATGATTCATCATCGTCATCCTGTCATCCATAGCATAACTTCAAGTAAAAGACTAAAAAGAGGAAAGGCTTGCAAGAGATCAGCTTAGATTTTATTAGAATTTTTATCCGTTTATGTACTGTAAACAGTAATGGAAAATTAAAGGTTAAAATCTGTTGTAAAATAAGAATATGAGCCATTGATAATTATTGCATGCTCATTATTATGATAATTCATAAAGATGGTTTCATATGTAGTCTGTGAACTTCAGTATTTTGTTACGGGTTAAATATGTTACAAATTTCTCTCTCTCTCTCTCTCTCTCTCTCTCTCTCTCTCTCTCTCTCTCTCTCTCTCTCTCTCTCTCTCTCTCTCTCTCAGTTTGCATTATTTTATGTGAAGACTTGCTGGTATTGGCGCATTAAACTTGGTCTACACGATGGGGACATATTTTAAATGATGATAATAATAATAATAATAATAATAATAATAATAATAACAACAACAACTTGGAGGCAAACTACATAGACTTTTAATAGTTTATAACGTAGCATTCTTGAAATCTGTTCAGCAGTATATTAACAAGAAAACACAGCTAATTTTTTTTAACAACAACAACAAATTAACTGTTTATCTTTATTTCACGTCAACTTACGATTGAAAGGAAAAAATGTGCCTGTTTTTACTCTTATAGTGAAGTCTCACGGTTCATCACAAATATTTATTAACTCTCCAATCTCTCCCATTTAGAAATGACTAAGAAACTCCTTAGTTAGTAGTCTCAGACTGTTGTCTAACACTTCTTTTTTTTTCCTCCTCTTATTTATGGTTATGTCTTCCTTCCTGGTTGGGTTTTTTGTATATATTTTTATATATTATCAGTTAAGCTGTCAAATTATTTTGGTCTACGAGATATAATTTCCCAATGATCTATGCAACGACCGCTTCACGGTTTATAAGTAGAACTTATACTTTGATAAGTAGAATTTAATGGCCTTAGTAATTTGCCTTCGGATTTTTTTTACGTCCATTGTAAGGTTACTTCTGTAGGCGACTGTAATTCCTTTCCATCACAGTATTATTTTGTTTTTAAAAGCTGTTCCTGTCTGTGTTCTTTGTTATTTTTGTTCTCCTGTTAAGATTGCTGTCGTTATTGTCTTTACGTCTTTTTTCAGAAAGGTGGGGGTAGAGGGGGTGGCCTCAGTAGCTGTGTATACTTGTTCTCTATTGTTGAAGTTATAAAGTGTTACCTACATAAATCTGTTGTTATTATTATTGTAATTATATATTTCTAATATAGATTTACATTTACACCACTGAAATTTTCTCCGCCATTTTAGTGACTCGTGCTTTTATGGGATTTTTGTGAATGATAAATAATAATAATAATAATAATAATAATAATAATAATAATAATAGAATGAGTCATGAAATAGAGAAACAAATCCACAATTATTTGTAGGTATGTTTATTTAATAATAAATCTCTACAGAGAGCTTTCGGGAAATAACTATGAATTTGTTCCAACCAATAGTTATAATAATAGTAATTTATGTATATGGCCCAGAAAATAAGGGATGTTGTTGTTGTTATTATTATCTACTAACAAAATGCTGTTGTTGCTTTTGTTGTTTTCTCGCTCATTCCCGCAAATTACCTTTAATGGTGTCACGGGACCTCGTAAATGATGGAACATCTTGAATTAGCTAGACAGCTCACTTGAGTGTTTATTATGACAGGTGGAAGTGTCAAGGTGAGGGAGTAATTGAGGGCAGATGACTGATGACGATCTTACAATCAAATTGTTTGTTTGGGCGTTCGCTGAAAAATAATAGGAAAAAAATTGTTTGAAAAAAAAATTTGATATGAATTATCCGTTTGTTAAAAAAAAAATGATATTTATTTTGGAGGCACTTAGTACCTTCTGCACCTCTGATTCATGTTTTTTTCATTGCTAGAAAAAAATCATATGAATTATCTGTTTGTTAAAAAAAATGAAATTTATTTAAGAGGCGCTTACTACCTTCTACACCTCTGATTCATTTTTTTTCTTTCATTGCTTGAAAAAAAATCGTACGAATTATCTGTTTGCTAAAAAAAAATGAAATTTATTTAGGAGGCACTTAAGCACATTCCCCACCTGAATCATTTTTTTCATTTTTCATTGTTTGAAAAAAAAAAAAATATGTATTATCTGTTTGTACAAAAAAAAATGTATTTAAGAAGCACTTGAGTAAAATTCCCACCTCTTGATTCATTTTTTCCCAAGGTGGTGACCTTCCACATACAGTAGCTGGCTTTTGATTTATAATGGAGAGACATTGTACATGATTCCTGTTTCCGCCGTCGGGGGCTTTCAATTCGGGTATTAAATTATACTGAAGATTAAAAGACAAAGTCTTTGTTCTTCCTTGTGATGAAAAGGCACGTTGATTGATTTGATTCCTATTATATAATCTGGCGTTGGAATGACTATGGCTTTGATGCCGTTGAAGATGAAGTTGTCATTCATTGTTAAAACAAGTTAAGGTATTTATTACTGTTAAGGCAAGATAAGGATTTATTCATACTGTGGGGAAAAATGTTTTGTTTGTACATAATGAAAAGGGTGGATACGATACTGTTTCTACTGAAGAAGTTATTTATACGCAGAAGATAATCTGAATTTTTGTTCTGATTCGAGAAACACTGTTAGTTGAAGAAATGATGTTTTCGGATGGAGAACGTTAGTATATATATATGTCGTGTGGTGTGGTGTATATATATATAATATATATATATATATATATATATATAATGTATATATATATATATATTATATCTATATATATACACATATGTATATACATATATTTCTGTGTGCGTGAATTCACAAATGTTAAGCCACCAAAATCGTTAAATATCCAATTCACTATAGCTTGCGAATAACTAACGCCTAAGAAAAATTATTACTTACAGCTAAGGGGAATTATAACTGATAAGTGTTTCGTCAAGTGCAGGATTCGAATCGTTGTTTTGGTTGAGAAACAACGACTGATAGTGATTTTAATCACTGATCTGGTGGTCGGAGTCACTGTCTACCGATGTAATGTGACAGGGAAGCCCTTCTTTCCAGATATTATGATATTATGATACTGAAGTCCTTCTTGAATTATAGAAAGTCAGTCTGGAACCTTTCTTTTAATTTTTTTTATTCATTTATTTATTTATTTTTATTTATTTATTCTTTTATTTATATATTTTTTATTTTTTAGATAAAGCTGATTTGGAAACACTTTCTAGTTGTACGAATTATTTGAGAGGTTTTACTTATTAAATAAACTATTTTTACTTTTGCGTCATTGGTATTAGGATAATCTGGAATCCCTCACTTCACTATGATACTAATATAATTCGGAAGTTCTGCTCTGTGGAAATAAAGGTCATTTGGAAGATTCCTTCAGAACATCGAAGACTGGTCTAGGATGCATAATCAAGGACCGTTAACTAATTTTCTTTTTGCTTATCCTTTGCGTTTTATCAAGTAGAGCTTGGCCGTTTCAGCGTCATTATATTCATGGAAATTACGAGTTTTAGTTTTCTGTAAAAGGAAACTATTGAGATGGCTACTTTTCTGTCCGTCCGCACTTTTTCTGTCCAACCCTCAGATTATAAAAAACTATAGAGGCTAGAAAGCTGCAAATTAGTATGTTGATCATCCACCCTTCAATCACGACACACACTAAATTGCAGCCCGCTAACCTCAGTAGTTTTTATTTTACCTATGGTTAAAGTTAGCCAAGATCGTGTGCCGACACAGGCCACCACCGAGCCGTAGCTGAAAGTTTCATGGGCCGCTGCTGAGAGTTTCATGAGCTGTGGCTGAGAGTGTCATACAGCATTATATGCTGTAAAGAAAACTCGATTACGCCGAAGAAACTCCAGTGCTTTTTTTTTTCACTTGTTTAGAATTGTAGTTAACTCATTCCTATGGTTAGGAAAATCTTCTGTTAGCTTTCAAAGATACTTTAATATAACTTTTTTGTATATAATTATTGTGAGAGTATTGTTGTTCACTGTGACTTCATCTAAGATAGCCATTAATTTTTTTAAATTTTGGAATATATATATATTAGTTTAAGTATAAGTATGATAAAAAAAGATGGAGGAAGGGAAAGAAATAATCAGTTGGATGATTTCTCTCTCTCTCTCTCTCTCTCTCTCTCTCTCTCTCTCTCTCTCTCTCTCTCTCTCTCTCATCAAACTTAGTAGTCCCTCGTTAGTGGTATGGAAAATTATATTTCTCACCTTACAGAACTGCAAATTTAAAAGGCATTTATCCGAATATTAGGCTTTTATAGTTTTAGAAAAGTTTCTTATACATTGGTGTTGGTATAAATATTAACTTTAGTGTCACACATAACTTTTCAAATCAGCTATTAAAGGGATTTGAGTTTGACGGTGCTGTGGTCTTTAGAATTCAGTCATATTTAGTATATTGCTAAAATGCGCCTTGTTTTATTTTATTTTTTATGTATTTATTTAATTTTAATTTTTATTTTATCTTATCTTTTATTATTATAATTATTATTTTTTTTGCTTTTACAGAGTATTACTGGCCCCTTACATCCACAGAATAATCCCTTAAAGTAAGAGGTGAAAAACGAGAAAAAATCTAAAACATTTTCAAGATTATAGGAAATGGAACCACGTCATGAGAGAGAGTGAGAGAGAGAGAGAGAGAGACATGTAAAGGATAAAAGGTGAACGGTGCCTTACGCGATCACGTTGTATTTAATTCACGCAGAACACCATCATTGCTCTTTATAAATCCAAACGGGCTCGCCTGCATTATTATGTGTTTTCTCCACGTACTCGAAGACGTCATGCAACCCAAGTCGCTAATGTCTAAAATCTTGGACGTGGGACATTGCACAACCGCCCTTACGAACGAGGTCTCATGCTGTCTTTATTGATCTGAGCAACGATGGCATTGAAAACTGCTTATTTTTCCCCTCTTCTTTCTTTCTTTCTTCTTCTTCTTCTTCTTCTTCTTCTTCTCGTTACCGGATCCGAAGCATTGTGAATTCTATGTCACCGGGAGCATAGCACTGTCTTGCAATGTTGAAACTGCGTGGTGTGACACCCCGTAGGGGTGTAAGGGGAGTAACGTCCAGGGGGTTATAATGTATAGGGGAGGAGGGAGAGTGGAGGGGAAAGGGGGAAGTAGGGCCCCCCTTGCATCTACTATATATATTGCCAGGGCCGTTTGTCTTTGTAGGTATTGATCTGCGACACACAACCCCGTGTGCGGTGTTTACTTTGACCTGAAATATATTAGAATGTTATTGACAGATATAATCTGACTTTGTTGTAAACGTCACATTAACGTCATGTGGCGGCTTTGGACTAGCTGGCTGGCTCTCTCTCTCTCTCTCTCTCTCTCTCTCTCTCTCTCTCTCTCTCTCTCTCTCTCTCTCTCTCTCTCTCTCTATCTCTCTCTCTAGGTAGGAGAGTTGTTTATGCATTCTCTTCTTTGCGGGCATTTTGCTTTATCAGTAAGGAAATCATTTTTATTTATATTTTCTCTTTTACAGTTCAGTTGCTTGTTAATGGCTGTAGATATTCAGTAAAAGAGGGGAGGAGGAGGAGGAGGAGGAGAGAGAGATAGAGAGAGAGAGAGAGAGAGAGAGAGAGATGAGTGGCGAGAGGATTGGCGAGGAAGACGAGAGAGAGAGAGAGAGAGAGAGAGAGAGAGATCAGAATAACACCCATCTAACCCAAGTCATTAATTTTGTTAATTCATGATATGTTCTTACAAGGAAAATGAAACGGGGGAAAGGTTACGATTAAATAAATAGATTTTAGCTTATCTAATACGACGAAGTCGTTTCGTGTGACGTTAAGTATGATTTAATATTTCTTATTGTGAGTTTTGTAGTGCTGATAAATGCACTGAAGTGTCTTTCTCAAAACGAAGTGAGATTACACTACACTCGAGTTTGTTACATATGCCAAGTGGTACACTTTTTAATATGGACGAAATTGAATTTAACCAATTGATGTAAATGTTTTGCCTATTGTTTCTTTTGATGGACAATATGATTCTTTCATTTTGATGCTTGTATACTGGCTTGTGTGAATTGCTGATGCCTTAGATTTGAGAAAACATTTTTTTTCTATGTAGAAATGAAATTATTTGAATTAGATGCGCTCTCTCTCTCTCTCTCTCTCTCTCTCTCTCTCTCTCTCTCTGTTGTTGGTGTTGAGAAACCTTTTCTATGTAGAAATGAAAATATTTGAATTTACTCTCTCTCTCTCTCTCTCTCTCTCTCTCTCTCTCTCTTCTCTCTCTTCTCTCCTCTTCTCTCTCTCTCTCTCTCTGTTGTTGGCTTTGAGAAACTTTTCTATTAGAAATGAAAATTATTTGAATTGAATATCTCTCTCTCTCTCTCTCTCTCTCTCTCTCCTCTCTTCCTCTCTTCTCCTCTCTCTCTCCTTCTCTTATTGTTTTGTTGGTGAGAAAACTTTTGGCTTGTAGAAAATAAAAATATTAGAATAGCAATGCTCTCTCCTCTCTTCTGCTCTCTCTCTCTCTCTCTCTCTCTCTCTCTCCTCTCTCTCTCTTCTCTTCTCTCTCATCTGTTGTTGTGTTGAGAAAACTTTGTTTTTTTATTGTAGAAAATGAAAAATAAAACTTGAAATAGAAATGCTCTCTCCTCTCTCTCCTCTCTCTCTCTCCTCTCCTCTCTCTTCTCTCTCTCTCTCTCTCTCCATCTGTTGTTGGTGTTTTGAGAAAATCTTTTTCCTATGTAGAAATGAAAATAATTTAATTTGAATTGTTTCTTCTCTCTCTCTCTTCTTTCCTCCTCCTCTTCTTTCTCTCTTCTCTCTCTCTGTTGTTGGTTGGTTGTTGAAAAAACTTTTCCCCTATGTTAGAATGAAAAATATTTTGGAATTAGACTCTCTCTCTCTCTCTCTCTTTCTTTCTCTCTCTCTCTCCTCTTCTCATCTTCCTTCTCCCCTCTCTCTCCTCCTCGTTGAAATCCTCTCTCTCTCTCTCTTTAAAAATATTTGAAATTATATTTTGATTAGCTGCTCTCTCTCTCTCTCTCTCTCTCTCGTCTCTCTCTCTCTCTCTCGTCTCTCTCTCTCTCTCTGTGTGTGTGTGTGTGTGTGAGAAATGTGAAACGGTAACTTGTACGAAAATTCAGCTGAGAAGGGAAAAATGAACCAAGTGAACGTTTTGTGTATATGGAAAACCCTCGATTAAAGTTAAAGAAGTAGAAGGGTTTAAAAAAAACCGAGGTGAAAGGTTTTACTCAAAATTAATTTATTTTATATTTTCCCATATAGAATAGGAAATCCCTTTCAGATTAGTCAAGGGAAATTGCCCTCTCAGAATAGACGATGCGGTAAATTACAGAAGAAAGGCTGTAAACTGCGTGTCAGAAATTGTACTTTTTATTGTGAATGAAAGAGGTCATATATTCGGCCTATGAATACCGTAAGTAATCAGAATAGATATGCATTGTAGAATAGTGTATTACACGCCAATATAATCCTAAGAATGGTCAAGGTAGATACCGTTTTAGAATAGTTCATAGTCTGTCAGTTCCAAGCGTATTCTGTCAGTCAGTTCAAAGTATAGTCTGTCAGTCAGTTCCGAGCATATTCTGTCTGTCAGTTCCAAACATATTCTGTCTGCCAATTCCAAACATATTCTATCCGGCAATTGCAAGAATATTCTGTAAGTCAGTTCCAAGCATATTTTAAAAGTCAATATCAATCATATTCTGTCAGTCAGTTTCAAGCATATTTTATCAGTCAGTTCAAAGTATAGTCTGTCCGTCAGTTCCGAGCATATTTTATCAGTCAGTTAGAAGCATATTCTGTCAGTCCATTCCAAGCACATTCTGTCTGCCAATTCCAAACATATTCTATCAGGTAATTCCAAGAATGTTCTGTACTATAGTCTGTGAATCAGTTGTAAG
>NC_087217.1:54171091-54211091 GCF_015104395.2 Macrobrachium nipponense | reverse complement strand
CGGTTTTCTTTACGCGTCATATATTTTTTTTTACATTTTTATACGTTTTATGTTAGTGTTTGTTCATTTTTTGTCATTGATCAATCAGTCTCGATCCCCTCTTTAGGTTTCTGTTTTACGGAAATTACTGAGATTAGAACTTTTATATATATATAATACATATATATATATATATATATATATATATATATATAATATATATATATATATATATATATCTGTATATATGTGTGCGTATATATATACATTGTTATTTCCTCTTATTTTAAAGGGTTCTTGTTATTGCTTACTCGGGGAGTAAGCCTACAAGCTGCTTTGTTCTTGTTGTTGTTGTTATTGTTGTTGGGGTTAGGAAAGCCCTATGGAAAAGCCTGAAAAGGTCTGTAAAGGGTGTTTCGCATTGAGTTAAAGATAAAGGAATGTTAGGGTAGGATATTTATGATTTATTTTATGAAATTGAAATCTAAAAAAAAATAATATGCATGTTAAACAGTGCAGTACAGTTATTTCTAATAAAATATAGCGCATTTATTTTAATTTTCGTTGGCAAAACAACGCTCTATTTGACAGTAGATTTTAGCACGTGCCCCTGAGTAAGCTGGAAGTCGGATAGGCCTGGTTTTTTTTTTTTTTTTTTTTTTTTTTTTTTTTTTTTTTGCAGCATAAACTTTGACTTATTTTGTTATCTTTTTTTATTACTTTTCCCTATTTTCGGTTTATCTCTTTTTTTTTGCATTATTCTCATTGCACAAGGCTGTTTATTTTTAGTTTGTATCCTTTTTTATATATACTCATTGCTTAATTTGATTTTCTTTGACAAATTTTAAGCATATTGCCTTATACTTTTATTATTGTTTTGTTTAATTAGATGTCAATTTCAGGTGGTGTTTAAAATTTGGAAAAATAATGGAATTCTTTTAAAATTCTCTTCACTTGCCCATTTTCAGTTTACTTGTTCGGCATATTTCCATGTATATGTTTGCTTGCAATTTAATTGTTTGTTTATTTATATTTTGATTTTTCAGTGACTATTTATTTATTTTGGTTTTTAATCATTCAACTTATTAACATTTGTTTTTAATTGTTTAATATATCTATTCATATTTTTTTCAGTATTTTTGTCATAAGGGTATAGATGTGTGATTTTAATTTTTCAATAATTTTATTTATTTATGTTGGTTTTTAATCATTGAACTTATTAATATTTGTTGTTAATTTTGTAATACATCTATTCATATTTTGTTTAGTATTTTTGTCATACGGGTACAGATGTTCGATTTTAATTTTTCAGTAATTTTATTTATTTATTTTGGTTTTATATCATTCAACTTGTTAATATTTATTTTTAATTGTTTAATAATTCTATTCATATTTTTTTCTTTGTTTTTGTCAAACGGGTAAAGATTTATGATTTTAATTTTTCAATAATTTTATTTATTTATGTTGGTTTTTAATCATTCAACTTATTAATATTTGTTTCTAATTGTTTAATACATCTATTCATATTTATTTCAGTGTTTTTGTCTTACGGGTGCAGATTTGTGATTTTAATTTTTCAATAATTTTATTTATTAATATTTGTTTTTAATTGTTTAATGCATCTATTCATATTTTGTCAATATTTTTGTCATACGATTACAATTTTATGATTCGCGTCACATAAGTTCAATCTGCCACATAATAAACCTCCTTTATCTCCTAGTGGTCGCCTCTTGAAGCGGGAAAGAGAGGAATTAGTGAAAGTAGGGGAACGCCTCATCATTATCAGCACGTGTCCCAGATACTCCCGTTCACGAGCGAAAACACTCTCGAGAGAGGAGTAACCCTTGAGTAATTCGTAAGCGGATACTCCTCTTAACAGAATATCGATTCACAAGAGGGATTTGATGGATTAGCGATACAGATGAAATTCATTCTTATTTTTTTTTTTTTTATTTGTCTTTATTTTATTCTTTTTTACGCTCAGGGATGGTCAAGGTTTTAGCGTTTATTTCGATGTTGGATTTGTTCGTCACTTTTTGGAAAATTCATCTCAAGTTTTTTCCCTTCGATCAGATTAAATCCAAGAAGATTCGTTCGGTCACTGATACCGTAGGGGGATAGTGCCGTCAGTGGACCTCATGCGGTGCACTGTTGGCATTACTGGAGGTTCTTTGCAGCGTGCCTTCGGCCCTCTAGCTGCAACCACTTTCGTTTCTTTTACTGTACCTCCTTTCATATTCTTTCTTCATCTTACTTTCCACCCTCTCCTAACACTTGATTCATGGTGCAACTGTGAGATTTTTCTCCCTCCTGTTACATCTTTCAAACTTTTTACTGTCAATTTCCATTTCAGCGCTGATTGACCTCACAGGTCCCAGTGCTTGGCCTTTGACTAAGGGTAGGCTCCACTTTGTGGGGTGCCGATCGTAAAAAATATTTGCCAAAAATACACTAATCAAGACAGGTTAATGAAATTTTCAGGCATTATTAGCACTATAATAATGCATATTCCCTGTGAGTTTTATCATCCTACAGGGAAAATTAATGATTTTATGAAAAAAAATGTGAAAAAACGGAAATTTCCGGGCCCCTCGTACTGAAGGTTATTTGGTGATTGGTGAGAAACTACAGTCTTGAATAGAAATTCGGTCTGACAGAATGTTGGTATATCCACCTGGAACATGCACAAAAAAAATTATCAAAATAGAACAGTAAATAAGCACGTAATAAAAAAAAAAAGAGCAACAACTTTGTAAGTTCAGCGAAAGCCCCGCGAAAAATCAGACTATAGCTAGGAAGAAATATTCAGGAAAAATTCAAATCTCGATTTAGGGACAAAACCTTTTGAGAGTTTATAGTTATTATATCACTTGATAGCCTAAAACATCTAAAAATTATATTATTTAGGACAATCAAAGAAAAAACCGCCCCCCACCCTTTTTTTTTTTTTTTTTTTTTTTTTTTTTTTTTTTTTTTTTTTTTTTTTTTTGGAGGGGGGGTTTTCTTTGATTGTCCTAATAAATAATTTTTAGATGTTTTAGGCTATCAAGTGACATAATAACTACAAACTCTCAAAAGGTTTTGTCCCTAAATCGAGATTTGAATTTTTCCTGAATATTTCTTCCTAGCTATAGTCTGATTATTCGGCGGGGCTTTCGCTGAACTTACGAAGTTGTTGCTCTTTTTTTTGTTATTACGTGCTTATTTACTGTTCTATTTTGATAATTTTTTTTGTGCATGTTCCAGGTGGATATACCGACATTCTGTCACACCGAATTTCTATTCAAGACTGTAGTTTCTCACCAATCACCAAATAACCTTCAGTGCGAGGGCCCGGAAATTTCCGTTTTTCACATTTTTTTTCATAAAATCATTAATTTTCCCTGTAGGATGATAAAACTCACAGGGAATATGCATTATTATAGTGCTAATAATGCCTGAAAATTTCATTAGCCTGTCTTGATTAGTGTATTTTTGGCAAATATTTATTACGATCGGCACCCCCCAAAGTGGAGCCTACCCTTCTATATTCAAGTCGACTCAACTCAACTCAACTGACGCACATTCTTACCTCGATCATCTCACCGAAAGGTTTGCTTTTTCCGTTCCTTCCTCTGTAGCTGCAGTTACAGTTTCAATAGGCTCCAAGGTAGAGTCCTCGTAGGGGTAGCGCCGTCAGTGCACCTCATGTGGTACAGTGCAGGCATTGCTTAAGGTTCTTTGCAGCGTCCCATCGGCCCCTGGCTGTTGAAGATAAGTTAAGTATATCTTAGTTTATCTAGACCACTGAGCTGATTAACAGCTCTCCTAGGACTGGCCCGAAGGCTTAGTTATTTTTACGTGGCTAGGAACCAATTGGCTACCTAGCAACGGGGTGACCTACAGCTTATTGTGGAATACGAACCACATTATATCGAGAAATTAATTTTTAATCACCAGAAACAAACGCCTCTGATTCCACGTTGGCTGAGTGGGGAATCGAACTTGGGACTAACGAATCGTTAGGCGAGCACGTAAACCAATTTGTCCAACGAGGAACTTGCAAAAGATGAAAAGCCCGCTACGTCTTTCCCCCAGGCTTACGTACATTGTCAGTGCCATGGTCGACATGGTATCAGCTGTAACTTGCATAATATCTCACGTGTTTCATATTTACAAAAACATATAATGTGGTTACGGTCGGAAGAGGCCTAAATTAACCCCCTTGCTCTATGTAGAACCGAGAGCAAAGAAGCAGATAAGCGCCTCAGTGGCGTGGTCGGTATGGTGTTGGCGTGCTACCGGTGGCCGCCAGTTCGATTCTCGGGGATTCCATTGAGGTGTGAGAGATGTGTCTTTCTGGTGATAGAAGTTCACTCTCGACGTGGTTCGGAAGTCACGTAAAGCCGTTGGTCCCGTTGCTGAATAACCACTGGTTCCATGCAAGTTAAAAACACCATACAAACAAACAAACAAAGAAGCGGATATTTTAGTCCATACCAGATGTGCATTGCTTATTACCACTGCTTTTCATTTGATTGGGAGGAAATAAAAGTTATTGTCATCTTTTACATCGTTTGACAAGCGTAGTAATTTTTATGTATACAGTATTTCATACATGACTATGGGGTTTTGCGTTCACGGTTGCCTTAGTTTCCTATTCTTTTCCTGTCTGAGAAGCGCTGGTTAATGTTTTTTTTATATTTTTTCTGTACTTTAAAAGCATGGCAATAACGTCTGTATATATGAATTGAATTTATTGTGACTGCATTCAAAGAGGAAGTGACGAAACATAAATTCTTCGTAGCGTTCAGTTGATAAAGTATAAATCGGTAAGACATAAATTCTTATTCAGAGGAAATGTATTTATAAGTGAATGGCCCCATCGATGTTTAACGTTCTGGTTTTCCGTAATTGCGATTTTTATTTATTTTCCTTCTTTTGACATCGTTTCATTTGGAGGTATTCTAAGCATTATATTTTTTTGTGAATGAATTGATGTTTGGATGTTATTGTCAATGACATCTGTGTTCAGTGCTCATTATTCTCTGCCTCCTAAAAAACTGTGTTGTTGGTCCCTCTGTGAATTCGTGCTGGGATTGTAAGTTAGAAATTGCTCTAAATGTAGTTTTTCAAAATGTTTTTAGTAAGATTTTGTAATATGCAAAAAGAAAATCGTAAACCTTACGAAAGATCTAGTCTGATTGATTGAATTGAAATATGTATATATATATATATATATATATATATATATATATATATATATGTAATATGCATAAAAAATTTTCGTAAATCTTACGAAAGATCTAGTCTGATTGAATTGAAGATGATGTGTGTGTGTGTGTGTGTGTGTGTGTGTGTGTGAGGACTTTATAACTAAACCGCCAAATCAAGCCATTGTCCAATTAATAACTTTATTTAGAGTTTTTGCGATGGAAGGGGGAGAGGAAGAAGGGGGGGGGGGTTGGTTAGCAGGCTTTTGTTATACCTGTGCACATTTCACCATATGGCATTTCCCCCCCCCCCCCCCACCCCCATTGTATCATTCCCACGATGAATCAACTTCACGAATCATGATGCCTAATAAGAATAAATCGAAGACATTAAATATATCCAATATATACGTGAGGATTGGTGAATGTACCTTTGTGTAATATATCTTTATGCTTGCGATGACATATATACGTATATATATATATATTATATATATATATATATATCTATTATATATATACACACACACACACACACATATATATATATATATATATATATATATATATATATTATATATATATTATATATATAACCAGCGTATATATCCGATGACTTGTTTGGGACAGTGCGCTTAGATTGACGGACCGGTGTCGAATGGCGAACTCCAAATTTAGCGTGACAGAGAACGCGCGTTCAGGACTTCACTTACACGGATCGCATTGCGATTCCATTGTCCGCCTCCGAGGTAACAACGAGGCGATGATGATGACGATGACGATGATGATAAAGATAAGAACGACTGATGGCGTTGCTACTACTACTACGATGATGGTGATCCTGATGATATGGGAGATGAGTTGCGGAAGTGCCTTTAAGTGTTCCGCTTGTGTGTGTGTGTTTTTTTACCCGTTTACTAAAAGGACCAGAAATTGACGAACAGTGGCAGGTGGGATGGAAACGACATCAGGGAGAAATGAATGACGGTACTGAAGCATTTATCACATTTTCCGTGAAATTGATAGTTATTTTTTTTTTTCATCTTTAATAAATGGGCTGGAAGGAGGGGGGGCGGGGTCTGGGAATGCTGACGATGCAGAGATGTAGCCATGAACTAACTCTCTCTCTCTCTCTCTCTCTCTCTCTCTCTCTCTCTCTCTCTCTCTCTGAGTTGGCGTACAAGCAAACATGCCCATTCCATGATGCTGATTCTCTTTTGTGAATCATTTTAATAGTGATGTAAAAGGGTGCCCATGCAGAAATGTAACCATGCATACTTCTCTCTCTCTCTCTCTCTCTCTCTCTCTCTCTCTCTCTCTCTCTCTCTCTCTCTCTCCATCGTTTTTTTCTACATTCTTGTTATAAGCCTGCTATTCGTCGATAAGGCCGATCTGGAAATTAACTCTATGATTTTGGTGACAAGGGAGCAAGCTAATATCTAACCATTAATGTTTAATTTTCAATTATGTTTTTATACACTGCGCATTTATACCAAGTATCAACCACTAAGATTACGTGCATATTATTGGTTTTCAATAAGCAGTAATTATATATTTGATGCTTTTATCACGTTGATATTTTTCAATAGAAATTAAGCTTTCTGTGAAAGAGACTAACAAATAATGTTTAAGATTCGGAAGGAAGGAGGATATTCTAAGCTGAATAGACGTAAAAGCAATTATGAAAAAAAAGTTGTTACTTATTCTTTTTTTTATTCATTGGTACAACCATAGAATAATCATAAAATGGAAGGGTGTGGTTACTCCGAAGTGGGTTCATGGTCGGTCCCTCCCCTTCCCCATTATCTTATGATTTGTTATTTATATACTACTTAACTTTGTTGGCAAATATGAGTGTGATAAAATTACCGGTCACGGTCATCGAATTGTTCAGTCTTTCATGGATTACATGAAGAAAAAATGGCTGACTATCTAAAAACTATTTTAATGAAGACGTTTCTTATTATTATTATTATTATTATTATTATTATTATTATTATTATTATTATTATTATTATTATTATTATTATTATTATTATTATTATTATTATTATTATTAGGCATCCTCAGTAATTCAGGGAATTTCAACCCTGAATAAGGATTAAAAAAACACTGAAAAATTTTGTGACGAATAGGCCACGAAGAATTTCATTGAGGAATAAGTGTGGCAAGTGTGCAGTGAAGAAATGCTACTGATGAATGATATAGTCCCAGATTGACGAGTTCATTGATGAATAACTGAATAATTCCGGAATAAGGACCTCTGATGAATAACTGATGGACGAAGAAGTTTACTAGGTACGCAAGAGATTATAATCAATAATAAATTGGAAGAAATCGTTCCCTGGGTAAATGATAAAAGAATAAAGAATAAGTTGGATTGATTGTACGTCAATATTTAAATTACATTTTTCCATAGCTAGCCTGTCTCTAATCCATTTCCAGAGGGTCTGCCCATAATAACACCGCTCGGATGCTGTCTGTCCATTTCTTCCAGGCCTCGTACAGAAGGTGATGTAGAGCTTACCTCTGTCTGTTATTAGGCTCAATAGACGCCCATAATAATGGCGAGGCCTCTCTCTCTCTCTCTCTCTCTCTCTCTCTCTCTCTCTCTCTCTCTCTCTCTCTCTCTCTCTCTTTGTGGGTTTGTTAAAATCCTCGGGGCACAATCAAATGTTCCTATGGGTCATTTTTATTCAGATTATCCGAGTAGCTCTTTTGTGTAAGAGAGAGAGAGAGAGAGAGAGAGAGAGAGAGAGAGAGAGAGAGAGAGAAATCCACTTTATTATTATTATTATTATTATTATTATTATTATTATTATTATTATTATTAATAAGATAGCATCCATACGGAACAAACACGCGATTCCATTAATACCCTGTAAAACAATCGTGTATCGAGTCCCTTTGTGTGGAGAAAGAGAAAAGGGCTAATAATAATGACAAATTGAATAACCATCAAAGATAAATCAACATTATACATTAAAACTACAGTACAATTCAGGTGTGAGGGAGTTAAACATTTGCTTTACAAAGCCACTCTTTAAATCACAAGTTTACGATAAAGGTAAAGTACTATATAGTACTAAACCTCTCGGAAGCTCCTTTGACGTCGTGTTTAGTACTAGCTGTATACACCCATTTTTATGTTGTGCGGTCGAGAAATTATATTAATAAATGATAAATGGTTCAAAAGATGGCGTCCCATGGAGTTTCCGCCATGTTCAGTACTAGCAACTCGGGTATCAGAGTAATATTTAAAACCCATTTCTATGCTGTGAAGTCGAGAAATTTTATTAATAGATATATATGGTACTAAACAGCGTCCCAAGGAGCTTCCGCCATGTTTAGTACTAGCATGTTTAGTAGATGACGTGTAGAGAACAAGACAGCATCCCCGGTAAAACAGTGTAGGCTAGGTTAGAGAGAGAGAGAGAGAGAGAGAGAGAGAGAGAGAGAGAGAGAGAGAGAGAAGAGATCAGAAGTGACGAAGGTTTGCAAATGATGAGTTTGGCGTGCTATCAGTGGCCTGCATCAAACAGCCGCCGTCGCACCACCTCTGGATAAATTATAAGTGTAGCCAGAAACCTCTCCTAAGCATCTATAACAGTGTAGCCAGAAACCTCTATTTTACATTCCAGTCCTCACTTGCATTCTCTCTCTCTTTGGCTAAGTTTGGGCGTATGCAGCTTTGTTTGGGGGGGAAATTATCCACCTTGTGTGACGGATACGATAATCATTTTGAGGGATAGAATGTGAAGAAGGATGGTTTTGGCTTCCATGTGCTTTTTGTCGTTTGCATAATCAGTAAAGGGGATTGTATACGTACACGCTTCCTGTCGTGGTGGGATTAGCGTGTGACAATCGAACTGTTAAAATACAATGGCAGTTGTAGATTTTCTGGACTAAGATAATCCAATTTGAACTTTTGATAAAAAGGTGTGTTTTGGGACTATTCTTCATTGCTTTCCCTACGTTTGGAATTAATATAAAGATGTATTTTGGGACAAATCTTCATTGCTTTCTTTAAGCTTGGAATTAATAAAAAGTCCTAGGGATTGAAACCACTTTGATAAGTAGAGATAAAACAGCTCTTATGGAAAATTATACAAGTCTCACTTGTAGATAATGAAAAGGATACAAGTCTCACTTGTAGATAATGAAAAGGATACAAGTCTCACTTGTAGACAATGAAAAGAATAGAAGTTTCACTTATAGAAATGAATAGGATACAAGTCTCACTTGTGGATAATGAAAAGGATACAAGTTTCACTTGTAGGTAATGAATAGGATACTAGTCTCACTTGTGGATCATGAAAAGGATACAAGTCTCACTTGTAGATAATGAAAAGGATATAAGTTTCACTTGTAGAAATGAATAAGATACAAGTCTCACTTGCAGATAATGAAAAGGATATAAATCTCACTTGTAGATATCGAAACATCTCATACATATAGAAAATGATGCTATTCTTGCAGAAAAATAATAAAACTTACAGGTAGAAAATAAATCTCATTATTTGGTAGATAGATGCCTGTGAAGCCATCTGTTTATCTGGTTATTTGTTTAAAGGACTCACTTTTCTTGTTGCTGTTAAGGACAGCGATCATTGTTATTTTGTTTGGTTCATTGTACTTTCATTTCAGCACTGCGAAAAGAAAGTAAAACTCACCGCCTCTGTATTTACGTATTACTTTGGTTTCATTCTCTATACTCCATACTAGGGAATGGAGATATCTTTCGGTGTAATTTTCTTATTCATCGTTTCTAGAATAACGCCGTTAACATTGCGTTATGAAAGAACTACTTATATCCCCCCTCCCACCTACCCATCTCTCTCTCTCTCTCTCTCTCTCTCTCTCTCTCTCTCTCTCTCTCTCTCTCTCTCTCTCCCCACACATTATCTTTTTACCGCTATTCTCAAAACTATTTCGTAATGTTCGGTAAACGTCCTACGAAAAAGCTCCTTTCTTCTTGTTTTTAACATTTCAGCGTTATTGCGTTTTTCCTTATTTATTGTGTTTTTTTTTTTCTTTTATTTACCCGTGTCACTTATCCAGTATTTTTGCACCATCCATCCGCACCTCTTCCGCAAATGTAACTTAATTTTTACCTTCCATCGTTTAAGGTCTCCAGTCGGGGCATTCATTTTATGATATTTTTCCATCGTTTATCTCAATCTCTCTTTTCTAGAATTTATTCTTTCCCTTCCAAAATCTTTTTTATTATTATCGTGTTCTTCTCCTCCTCCTCCCCTCCCTCACTCCTCCATTATTTATCTTAATTTACTTTCCCTGGAATTTTTTCTTCCCCTTTCAAAATCCTTTTATTATGGTGTTCTTGTGTTCTCTTCCACGTTCTCCTCCTCCTCCTCCAGAATTTCAACCCCCCTCCACCGCCCCTCTAACCCCCCTCCCCAAGTTGACGTCCCGCCCACCCAAATCATCAGCCGAGGGAGATGGGCGGACTATCAGCTTCCTCTGGGCTGTCATAATATGTTATTTCTCTACAGTAGTGTTTTTTTTGTTTCCTTATGGACCTTCTTCCCACCCACCCCAGACACACTCTCACACTTGCTATCTCATGTATATATATATATATATTATATATATATATATATATATATATATAAAAGGAACCCATAAAAACGCCAAAATATAGAAAGTAGTAGTATATTTCAGAGACTGCTCTCTCTCTCTCTCTCTCTCTCTCTCTCTCTCTCTCTCTCTCTCTCTCTCTTTCTATTACCTACCTGAAGCAACAGCAGCAGCATCTGAAATATAGAACTTACTTTATTTTTGACGTTTTAATGGGCTCCTTTTATCAGATGGAATTCTGTTGTAACAGGACGTTTTTACCATTTATATATATATAGAATTATATATATATATGTATATAATATATATATATATATATATATATATATATATATATATATATATATTATATATATTGTGGCGATTTGTCTTGTATGAATATTTGATGCTAGTTTATACCATATCATTAGGGGCATTTTTGATTTAAGCAATCTTCGGAGGACTCCTTACCACCCTTCGTTAAGCCTCTAGGATCAAGGACTGCAGCTGTCGTCCCATGTGCTGGTGCCTCCCAAGTTCGTGCGTGCTACTCGTTTTAGCGTCGGTATCGACTGTAGTAGATTCACATCAACAGTGCATCTGATGTCTAGGCCAGTCCCTTACGACGCTCCTGATTGGCTGTTGTTAACCCAGTCGCAGGGCTGGAAACCCTCAGTCTCTATCGAGAGTTCACATGGGTAGGTTCTATGTTCCACCTCTCCTGAGGGATACGTCTTTCAAGAGAATTGGAACATACATCGTGCTTATGTGAACTCTCGAGAGAGACTGAGAGTTTCCAGCCCTGTGATGGGTTTATCAACAGCCAATCAGGAGCGTCGTAAGGGACTGGCCTAGACATCACATGCACGGTTGATGTGAATCTACTATAGGAAGTCATCCGTGGATGCATGCGTCCTTGTGAGGGACCTGGCCCGGACTGTCGTATTTGCATAAGATTCTAACACACTTATAATTATATGTTTCTATTTTATATCCGTGTAAATAAAGTTGGCAAGGACAATCATATCATTATAGCAAAGAAGAAACTGCAGTCATCCAACCATTCATATGAATTTATTAGGAGTTGTCAGTATATATATATATATATATATATATATATATACAATATATATATATATATAATATATATATATTATATGTAGTATGCATATACACTATACATATGTACATATATAGATGATTAAATATATATGTGTATATATATATGTATATATTTTTAAAATATATATTACACATTATATATATGTATATATATACATACGTGTGTCTGTGTATTTGTGTGTAAATTCATAAAATGCAACACAGCTGAAGAAGCCACCGTTTACTACATAACAAGAAGCCCTCACGTCCATGAGAGAACTAAGCAGAAGGTTAACGGAATTACGTTGTATTTCCTCTGGAATGTCTTCATCCAAGGCGATGGAGGTGGGCTAATTCATCATGGGTGGGAAATTCACTTATTATTTTATCTTATTTTATTTTATTTTATATTATTCCTCCAACACTGGAAATACCTCGGCTGCTCGTAATCAAAAACGCCTGACTCGTCTCGTCGCATAAAGTATCCCTTTATGTGTTTTATTTCCTTTGATTACTGTCATTCACGCTTTTCGCGTACATCGCGTGGTGTCTTCTGCTTCAGCTGTTCATTAGTCTCTCTCTCTCTCTCTCTCTCTCTCTCTCTCTCTCTCTCTCTCTCTAACATACACATATGACGTCTTTGTTTGGTAATTTATTTACATCTCATTGTCTCTCTCTGTGGTAATTGATGAAACAGTCATCTCTCTCTCTCTCTCTCTCTCTCTCATGATATATCCGTTCCGTTTGGCAATTCTTATTTCACTCATTCACTCTGTGATACCTGACACATACTCTCTCTCTCTCTCTCTCTCTCTCACATAGCAACCCTGTCGATTCAAGTTTTGTTTCATTATCCCACTGAGACGGTTGACGAAGCTCTCTCTCTCTCTCTCTCTCTCTCTCTCTCTCTCTCTCTCTCTCTCTCTTCTCTCCTCTAGTTATTGATTAACTCTCTCTCTCTCTCTCTCTCTCTCTCTCTCTCTCTCTCTCTCTCTCTCTCTCTCTCTCTCTCAATGAAGGCATCAGTTGATTAGATTAATCCCCTAATCGGCTGTCGGTCGATTGACGACTAAGTGAGTGAAATGTAATGGATATGTTAAGCCCCTCTGTGTAGTACGGGGAGTTCTCGGCAAAGATGTTCGAGGTTGGATAAAGTATCGAATCTTTTTTATTTATATTTCTTACAGTTTTTTTAATCCTTACGTCATAGTGTATGATTGGCTGAAATAATATTTTTGTATTTTGTTCTTAATAGTTTTTTCTTTTTGTTTTCTTTTTTAATAATTTTATTTATTTATTTATTTATTTATTTATTTGGTATACGCTGAAACTAGCCGACGCGGTTAAGTATTTAGTATTTAACATAAATTTATCAGTGTGTTGTCTATATTGAATTTACGTTTATGAAGGCATTGGTAGCTATTTTCTTAAGTTCGTCTCTAATTACTTTGTATCATGCTGTTCACCATAGTATTTTTAGTAATTTTTGTTATATTTTTTTAGTGAGTTAGCGTTAGGGCATGTTTTACTTTTGGAATTGGAATTAGTACGTCTTAGCTGTAATAATTAATTATTTGACCAGTTTTTTATTTAAGCTTTTAATGGCTCAGTTTTATTTATTTTATTGGAAGTGATTGCTAGTTATCTTACTCATCAGTGACAAGCCAGAAAGAAACAGAGCAGATCTGACTTGAATGTCGTTCAAGCGTAGTCGTTCAAGCGACGACATAGTAACAGGAACTTAGCGGTTCTTCCCTTCTCTGTAATAACAGCGGTTCTTCCCGTGCTTTCTTTGTAATGGCGGACGAAATTCTGTCTTTAATGGCAGCTGTTCCTTCTTTGCTCTGTAATGGCAGCGGTTCTTCCCTTGCTCTGTAATGGCAGCAGTTCTTTCTTGCTCTAATGGCACGTTCTCTGCTCTGTAATGCGCATTTCTTTGCTCTGTATGGCAGCGGTTCTTCCCTTCTCTGTAATGGCGCATTTCTTTCCCTGCTCTGTAAGCAGTCTCTTGTAACTGTCAAGACGTTCTTTCTTGCTCTGTAATGGCAGTTCTTTTGCTCTGTAATGGCAGTTGTCTTCCCTTGCTCTTTAATGGGCAGCGGTTCCTTTTCTTGCTTTCTTGTATGGCAGCGGTTCTTTCTTGCTCTGTAATGGCAGCGGTTCTTCCTTTGCTCTGTAATGGCAGCAGTTCTTTCTTGCTCTGTAATGGCAGCGATTCTTCCCTTGCTCTGTAATGGCAGCGGTTCTTCCCTTACTCTGTAATGGCAAAAAAGCGAATCTCCCTTGCTCGTCTTGGCTAAGGCAATTCTTTTCCCTTTTGCTCTGTAAATTGCAAAAAAAGGCTGGTTTCTTTTCTTTCTCCTGTAAATGGCAAAAAACCGGCAATCTTCCTTTGCTCTGTAATGGGCAAAAAGCGGTTCTTTACTTTTCCCTCTTAATGGCCAAAAAAAAAAACGCTTCTTTCCTTTGCTCTGGTAAAAAATGGCAAAGCGGTTCTTTCTTTCTCTTGGTAATGGCCAAACGCTTTTCCTTTGGCCTCTTGTAATTGGGCAAGCGGTTCTTCCCTTTTTGCTCTTGTAAATAAACAGGCGTTCTTCCCTTGGAAAACTTTCCTTGTTTAATCTTTCGAATTCTCCCTGGCCTTCCCTGTAATTGGCAGCGGTTCTTCCCTTGCTCTGTAATGGCAGCGGTTCTTCCTTTGCTCTGTAATGGCAGAGATTCTTCCCTTGCTCTGTAATGGCAGCGATTCTTCCCTTGCTCTGTAATGGCAGCAGTTCTTACTTGCTCTGTAATGGCACGCTTCTTCCTTTGCTCTGTTATGGCAGCGGTTCTTTCCTTGCTCTGTAATGGCAGCGGTTCTTTCCTTGCTCTGTAATGGCAGCGGTTCTTTCCTTGCTCTGTAATGGCAGCGGTTCTTTCCTTGCTCTGTAATGGCAGCGGTTCTCCACGATAACGTAATGTTGGAAAATATCCGCCAAAGTGATTAATAATAATAATAATAATAATATTTTCGTCGCCTTGCGTCGTTTCCAAGTCAGCAAATGACAGGGGGCGGCATGGGGGTCGCAGCCCCACAGCCTGTATTTGCTTGTAAATTAAAGGAAGATTTGAAATTTTGGCTTTTTATGGTTTTAAATGTTTTTGTTTGATAGCAAATGACGGCGGGGGAGGTTGTCGGCATGGGGGTCGCAACCCCATGGCCTATATTTATTTGTAAATTAAAGGAAGAATTGAAATGGTGCCTCTTTTAAGGTTTTGAATGTTTTTGGTTGTGGTCCATGTGAGGAGAAATGTTTACTAGCTGATTTTGTATAAGGAGAGCTGGGTGTCTTAGCCCTGTGTAAGGCGTAAGTGAAAGGTGTTTTTGTGTAAGCATGGGAATGATAGAATGTCATTGTGTCTAGGAGCTGAAAGGTGTAGTAGAGTTAAGAAAGTTTTAACGCCTTAGACGTCAAAGAGAATATGAGAACGGATGAAAAGTACAGTCACTCATATAAGTTTATGGATGTCCGGGTGTTTGAGAGAGATTTCTATTGCACTCCTTTCTGGATGACAGGTGTCTGGGAGTGCGAAGCTGGCCAAATGTTCAACTACCTAACTCTACCATATAAAGTTTCGGTGTGTGCCCGTCTTACGTCTCTATACAGACCCGTTGTCCAGAAAGGGGTTGGATGGAATTCAACTTTATGCCCGGAGACATCCATGAACTTGTATGGGTTACTGTACAATTGTGTCTGTTCAGGAATTGTGTAGCTAAGAGTGACCATGCATAATGGTTATATTAAAAGTTGAACTATCATTATGCTATTCTTTCTAAGTGGATTATGGAAAATAGTATTGTAAGGAGAAGGACAATATAGTAAAAGTCATGATAACGTGTAAGGGCCAGAATTGGAAGGTAGATAAAATAAGTATATAGTTTAAGCTGTCGGTTCACGAACTACCGTACCACTGGTAAGACCTCTACAGTCAGCAGTAAGAGATCACTTTCAAAATTTATGTCTCGTAACTTTAAACAGTGAGGAATTTAGAATATTGAAAAAGTCCAGGAATGAACAAGAACTCAGAATTTTAGGATCTATATTGACTAGATTATATAAGTCAGCTTTATACTTTAATGACAGTTCATTTTCTTGTTACATAATGCTAATATTTTCATATCATCATGTACTAATTTATAAATGTAATTTTAGATTTTCTAGACCTTTTTTGAGTTTTATAATTGCAATATTGTATATACTTTTACCATATCCATGCCTTTTTGCTCTTTTCAGCTGATATTTCGAAAATGGTACTACCAGATTTGTACCGAAATGTCAAAAATAGAGAGTTAAAAATATGCTTTGGATGTTATTCGTTCTAAATAGTTTTCATTCTAATAGTATTCCACGCACTTTCATTAAGAAACATAAAAAAATTGGAATAATCCATTTAAATATTATGTTTTTGAGGAGGTCATTTGATGAGAAAAAATCAAATTATAGAAATGTTCTATGTGGGTGACATTATTATGAACTGGAAAGTAAATTAAATAATTAATGAAATTATCTTGATGAAATTCAGGATATTACCCAAACTGATCTCGGGTGAAAAGCATAAAAATGGAGAATTATCACATAATACAGTTATTATTTCCCATCTAAATCAGCCTTCCAATAAGTTTTTAGTATGAAAAGCAAATAAAAAAGATTGCAGAAAATGCGATTTTGAGCAACTTCTATTACGAGAAAACGGAGAAAACGGTAAAAGATAATTTAATAGACTCATTGTCGTCTGTATGATGACACAGCAAAACCTGAAGGCAAGGGTTGTTAAAGTGAATTCGCCATACTGTTCTGGCATTATACCGTATTGAATATTATACGCCCTCGGGGGCTTTCCTTAGTTATAAATCTCCTCCCCATACCACCCCCAACCCTCCTTGAAGCGGCCCCCCCTCCCCTTCCTCCCCCCCCCCTCCTTGTCTGCTTCCAATTGCTGCCTCTGTTTCCTGCTTGCACTGCAATCACTTGTTTTCCCCGTCCTCCGAACTAGCTGTCGCTTGTATGCAGATTAGGTTACACAGACACATGTCTCTCTCTCTCTCTCTCTCTCTCTCTCTCTCTCTCTCTCTCTCTCTCTCACGTATGTATTATTGTGCTTTTCGTATATACACTTGCGCATCCTTGCATTCACTTGCAGTCACGTGTATTCAATAGATAGACAAACCTCTCTCTCTCTCTCTCTCTCTCTCTCTCTCTCTCTCTCTCTCTCTCTCTCTCTCTCTTATAAGCATTATTGTGGTTTTTTATATGTCCATGTGCATCTTTATATTCCCACTCACATGCGTGCAGTAGTTAGGCAGACCCCCATCTCTCTCTCTCTCTCTCTCTCTCTCTCTCTCTCTCTCTCTCTCTCTCTCTCTCTCGTAATATTATACTCTTTTATGTTATACACACACATTATACATCTGTATCCATCTTACGTATTGTACGTTCCTGATACATCTCTCTCTCTCTCTCTCTCTCTCTCTCTCTCTCTCTCTCTCTCTCTCTCACTCATAAGCATCATTACGCTATTCTTACTATGCACGAGTATATCCATGAAGTCTAAAGTAGCAATA
Source organism: Macrobrachium nipponense (assembly GCF_015104395.2). Classification (NCBI taxonomy): domain Eukaryota; kingdom Metazoa; phylum Arthropoda; class Malacostraca; order Decapoda; family Palaemonidae; genus Macrobrachium; species Macrobrachium nipponense. The sequence goes on along the minus strand of NC_087217.1, from coordinate 54,193,637 downwards.
TATATATTTTTACTCTCCTATGAACGTGCACTTATTTACGTTATACTAAAGAAAGTAGAACTCTTTCCCAGGTATTTAGTAAAGGGAAACTCTAGAAATAGCCATTATGGGCCCCCACACTTTTCTGTCTATTTTTGTGCTCAGTAACGCTGCCTGCGATGATTAATGCTTTGTATATACCTCTGATATCGTGCTGCGAAATTGTATGCACAAGCCGTGAATTAAGGGGAAAATTGAGGAGTGGGGGGAGGTGGTGGTTGTTGCTTTTGGATGGAATGTTCTCCCCCCCACCCTTAAGTCTCTCCAGACCCCCATCTCTGTAAATAACAAGGTGGGGGCGGGGGTGTCTTGTCTTTCTTGGTGGGGCACATGCGAGAACATATTAATAAACTGAAAGTTTTTTGGTGGTGTGGGTGACAGTGGCGGGAAGGGGGGGGGGGGGGGGTGGGGGTGAGGGGGGATGAGGGAGAAACGGTTGGTCCAGCTTAGAATGTATATTAACCCCCCCCCCCTCCCCCCCCCCCCCTCCCCAGCTCACTAAAGCTCCCCAGGTCTTTTGAGGATGATTTTCCTGCTTTAGTTGACTGTAAAAAAAAAGCTTTCATGTTGCAAATTATATGACAGAATCCTTGATGTGAGCTTCAGTCTCTGTCTTCATACTTATTGTAGAGTAGTTATCGTCGTTATAGTCTCATGCAAAAATATGTTTTCGCCACCCCATCACTCAACCTCCCCCCCCCCCCCCCCCATCCCCCCCCCCCCCCCCCCCCCCCACCTCCCCGCCCCGTCCCCCCAATTCCTTGTGGTCATTGTTGATTGTGTTTAGGGCTGATTATTTACGTATGAAATAAATATAATAATGAACTTGAGAAATTGAAGATATATATAGATATATATATATATATATATATATATAATATATATATATATATATATATATAGCTTATATATGTATGTATGTAGTATATATATATATATATATATATATATATATATATATATATATATATGTATGTATTTATAAACGCGTAGCATGAAGGTCTCCATGTATGATGAAAGTATGTTGGAGGTTAAGTAGCGAACCTCCAGTATTTTCTGAATATGATGCGTATATAATGGTATTCCCGTTTATGTTTTATGCGCATTAGGAAGTGTATTTCGAACCTGTTGCCGCGGAAAAAAAAACAATTTTCTTGTCGTTTTACCAAAGAAAAAAAAAAAAAGGAATCCGGTGAAATTTAATCTCTATGAGAAAATCTGTATGAGGAAACAGAGCTTTAGTTTAATGTTAAGAAAATGGAGAAGCAGTTTTGCATTTTCTGTGTACACACGTCCTCGTTTAGAAAGGAGGACATTTTTTCTCTGTCACTAAAACAAGTTTGAGTTTGGAGTAATTTTTCATTTTATTTTGTAGTCGCTTTTTCTTGACCATTTTAAGAAATCATGAGCAGGTGAAATAATAGTTATAGAGGTGTTTGTTATCTCATCTGATTTCGTGAGCAGATTGTTTGGAACGTAATGATTTTAGAGAGTAGTGAGTTTTTTTTCTATCTTTTTCTCTTATCGTTAACCGGACGTTGCGTAATGTTGACTATTTTATAGTGAGATAAATGTGTTTATTCAGATAGAGAATAAACTCCCATTTCATTGAATCGTTCATTAAAGAGAAACACGAGATATATCTGAAAATCGGTAGTTTCAAAATTTGAATATTCTGATCCAGGATACACCCCCATTTCATTCTCAGTCATTAAAAAGAAAAACCATGGTCTTTTGCGGGTCCTTTTCTGAAGAACCGCTCATGGCATTGCCCAATAAGAACTTCTGGCTTCGAGCGAGGTGTTTGGTTGTCCCCCAGAAAGAAAAAAATAGAGAGAAAAAAAGTAATAATAAAAAGATTGCGTGTCTTACGACCATCACCTCCGCCATCAAGATTCAATATTTGTGAGTGGGTCCTGCTATAGTAGTGGTGGTGGTTGGTTATAGGCAGAATTGGACCTTCATAACCCTTCCCCCCTCTCCATTCCTCCTCCCCGCCCACAATACATCCCCTCCAACTCCAACCCCCCCCCCTCCCCATCCCCCTCCCCCATTCGTAAGAACGGATTCTCTTCCTCCTCTTCTGTCAGCCCTCTCGTCCGCTACTCCTTGCCCATTACTTCCCTAATTACCTCTGAGTGTAATTTGATGGAATGGATTAATTGCTGAGGTCTGATATAGTTAGGGTTAGCGGCGGTGGTGGTGGAGGCTCCTTTACCTGTCAGTCCTTGTATGTCGGTGCAGGGTTCTCTCTCTCTCTCTCTCTCTCTCTCTCTCTCTCTCTGTATATATACATATATATATATATATATATATATATCACTGAAATATGTTCATTGCTGATTCTCTCTCTCTCTCTCTCTCTCTCTCTCTCTCTCTCTCTCTCTCTCTATATATATATATATATATATATATATATATATATATATATATATATAGTATATATTCTATATATATGTATATCACTGAAATATGTTCATTGCTGACTCTCTCTCTCTCTCTCTCTCTCTCTCTCTCTCTCTCTCTCTCTCTCTCTCTCTCTTTCTATATATATATATATATTCACTGAAATATGTTCATTGCTGACTCTCTCTCTCTCTCTCTCTCTCTCTCTCTCTCTCTCTCTCTCTCTCTCGTCTTCTAAGTTAGTTTATCAAGTGTAATACTATAAATCAGAACAAGATGGCAGTAAGTTCCAACTGCGGGAAGAGGTGGCGTAATTTGGCGTGTTTAGCAGATTCGCAATACGATGAGGTAGCAGGAAGGGAACTGGCATTTCTCATCTATGAAATCAGCAACAGTCCTAACCAAAAAGATACAAAAGCATTCATAGATATATTAGAAGGATATAATCCTTCAAACTGGAACAAATCTAATGAAAACATCTTGAAAATAATTGAAGAAGTTCCAAATAAAATCCAAGTGGTCAAGAGACTCATAAAGAAAATATACATAAACCAACATATTCCGACAAAGAAAATGAATAAGGTGAATCTTGTGAATATCCTAATTGATGCATTAGGAAAAAGAATGCCAAAAGCATGCAAACTGTGTAAGGTTTGGTATAGCATAGTCAATCCACAAAACCTAATCAGAAAATGTGCTGCATGCAACATTCCGACCCATCCACAGTGTGCTGAGGTAATACAAGATTTGAGAAAAGATACAAGAATTTTTTGTTCAACATGTCTATCATGGATAGACAATGTTATTAAATCAAGATTGAATGTACAAATAGTTGAGGATGAAGAAGAAGAGGAAGAGAAGAAGAAGAAGAAGAAAAAGAAGAAGAGGAAAACGGAAGAGAAGTAAACAAAAATGAAATGACCAGAAAAAAAAATAAGGAAAACAAAAGAACAAGATAAAAGTATGGATGCAGAGATACTCATTGATACTACATATGAGGCAATAAAGCAGCATACCTACGAAGAAGTAAATTACGATATGACAACAGAAAAGCAAATCCCGAAGAGGCTCTACCCAGATCTACACAATGACGGGAAAGAAGGAAAAAAAAAATAGACAAGAAAGACAAAATAAAATCTGCAACCTTTTGAAAAGAGGGAATTGCAGATTTGGAGAAAGATGTTACTACAAACATCCTAAGATATGTCAAAACTATGAAATATATGGTAAATAAATGTGCATACTTAGATGGATATGGGGAATGATTGCAGAGATCTGCATCCAAAAATATGTAAAAAACTAAAAGAAGGAAAAAGGATGTAAGTTCGACAAAAAATGCAAATATATGCACCCTGTAGCCATGAATCATAATCAAATAAATAACCAACCAAGTAATAAAATCCAAAATAAGAAAGAAACAAATAAAGAGAGAATCAAGAATATCAGGTAAAAGAGAAAAGCAAACCACCAATGAGATATGCAGAGGTGTCAGCAAAAAATTTCAAAGCATCAGCTCCGAAATTCTACTCAAGAGATAATAACTGTATTTATTATGCAAGAGGATATTGCAGAAACGGAGAAAATTGCAGATTCAGACACAAAATGAATAATTATGATGAAGGAAGAAATCAAATATTATGGAAAAGTTGGATTTTTTAATGTCAGAATTTCTGGAAATGAAAAAAAAGAACAACATACCAGAACAGGAAAGAGACATGGGAAAAATCCTTATTACTACCAGTATTAAATGAAGGAGAAAACACGCGCAACCATCATAGTGATGAATGCGCAGGGTTTAGTTACGAGTAACTCAAAAAGAAAAATAGAGTACTTAGAAGAACTAACCCAAAATGAAAAGAAAATAGATATAATGAATATAAGTGAAACTGGTATTCCCAAGAGACTGGGAATGATGATCAAATAAAAGGGTTCCAAACTTATAGATCAGATAGAAAAAAATAGGAATCAAGGGGGAACCGCAATATATGGGAAAGACAAAAAACAAGGAAAAATATATGAGAAATATAGTAACTCAGAATGTGAACTAATAGCGGTAGAATTTGAATCTGAAAAATTGATGAACATAGATATATATAGACCTCCTAATACTAAAAGATTTGTTTGACTTAATAATTGAAAAATTGGATGATATATGTAGAAATCACAAGGACTAGACTATTCTCCTATCTGGTGACTTCAACTTTCCTTTCGTAGAATGGAAAGAACGAATAGGAGATTGTGGTTGTACTTATACATATAAAAAAAGAGAGTAATAGTAGTGCAGAAGATAAGAGGCAATTTGAAAAGCTATTAGATATGCTACTAGAATACAACATTCAACAAATAAATCACCTGCCAACAAGAAAGGAAAATACTTTAGACCTAGTATTTGTGAACGAGATGAATTATGTTAAAGAAATAATAGTTTATAATGCGAGTATTTCAGACCATAATGTCATAGAATTAACAGTTCATTCCAAAGCAAGTGAAAATAGATAAGCAAGAAATGAAAAAGTGGGAAGGATATGGAACAATACAACTTCTACAGTAAAATATAAAATGGTCAGAAATTAATGAAGAATTAAACAAAGATTGGGATAACATTTTCGTAAGTGATGACAAATAAGGTAAATACGGAGATATTATATAAAATATTGGAGAAAATAGTGGAAAAATATATACCGAAGAAGAAAAGTAAAACATCATTCATGCATACCAAGAGACAGAAGGATCTTGTTCCAGAAAATCAGAAAGTGGAAAAAAGGTCTTGCAAAAGAAAAAATGCATGGAAAGTTATAGAACTAAAAAGTAAGATAGAAAATGCAGAACAAAAGATTATACAATCAAAAGAAAATGAAAAACGGGACTTGGAAGAAAAAACCCTATTAAATATCAAGCAAAACCCCAAAAAACTATTATACTCATATGCGAAGAAGATGAATAAAAGAAGAATAGAAATAGGCCCTCTGAGAATTGAAGGGAGATTAACGAATGAAAAAAAGGAAATTTGCAACATACTGGCAGAACGATATGAGAGAATTCACCCCTAGAATAGATAATGAAGATAATGATATAGAAGTAAGGGAAGAAAATAGTGAATATTTAGCTGACATAGAAATTAATGAAGCTGATATTGTGCAGGCAATTAATGAAATTAAAAATGGAGCTGCTGCAGGGCTGGATGGAGTCCCTGCTATTTTGTTAAAGAAAGTGGTTCATTCTATCGCAAAGCCACTTGCAATATTATTAAGACAAAGTGTAGATACAGGCAAGATTTATGATGAGCACAAATTAGCATATATCACCCCTACTTTCAAAAGTGGATCAAGACTAGAGGCAAGTAATTATAGGGCCTGTGAGTCTAACATCACATATTATGAAAGTGTATGAAAGGGTAATGAAGAAAAAATATTATGAAACATTTAATAAAAAATAATTTGTTTAATATCGGACAACCACGGTTTCGTACCCGGAAAAAGTACACAAACCCAACTGTTAGTCCACCGTGAGAACATATTCAAAAATATGAAAAGCGGAAATGAAACAGATGTGGTTTATTTAGACTTTGCAAAAGCTTTTGACAAAGTAGACCATAATATATTAGCAAAGAAAATTAGAAAACACAATATCGTAGATAAAGTAGGAAGATGGTTAAAAGAATTTTTACACAACAGAAAACAGATAGTTATTGCAAACGATGAGAAATCGGATGAAACCAAGGTAATATCCGGTGTGCCACAAGGTTAACGGTGCTGAGCTGCAATATTGTTTGTTATTATGATTGAAGACATAGACAGTAATGTTAAGGATTCGTAGTGAGTAGTTTCGCTGATGACACAAGAATAAGTAGAGAAATTACTTGTGATGAAGATAGGAACGCTCTACAAAGAGACCTTAACAAAGTATATGATTGGGCAGAGGTAAATAGGATGTATTTAACTCTGATAAATTTGAATCAATAAATTATGGAGACAGAGAAGGAAAGCTATATGCATATAGGGGACCTAATAATGAGACAATCACAAATAAGGAAGCAGTTAAAGACCTTGGTGTGATGATGAATAGGAACATGTTATGCAATGATCAAATAGCAATTCTGTTGGCAAAATGTAAAGCAAAAATGGGAATGTTGTTACGGCACTTCAAAACAAGAAAAGCTGAACACATGATTATGCTTTATAAAACATATGTTCGTAGTCCACTTGAATATTGCAATATGATATGGTACCCACACTATCAAAAGGATATTGCACAAATAGAGAGTGTACAAAGGTCCTACAGCTAGAATAGAAGAAGTTAAGGACCTAGACTACTGAAAGACTACAATCCTTAAAATTATATAGTCTAGAAAGGAGAAGAGAACGCTACATGATAATTCAGGCATGGAAACAGATAGAAGGAATAACAGAAAATATCATGGAACTAAAAATATCAGAAAGAGCAAGCAGAGGTAGATTAATAGTGCCCAAAACTATACAGGAAAAAATAAGGAAAGCACACAGGACATTAATCCACTACGCACCAGCATCGATAATGCAGCGTCTATTCAATGCGTTGCCAGCTCATCTGAGGAATATATCAGGAGTGAGCGTAGATGTGTTTAAGAATAAGCTCGACAAATATCTAAACTGCATCCCAGACCATCCAAGATTGGAAGATGCAAAATATACCGGAAGATGTACTAGCAACTCTCTGGTAGACATTAGAGGCGCCTCACACTGAGGGACCTGGGGCAACCCGAACGAAATGTAAGGTCTGTAAGGTAGGTCTCTCTCTGTATATATATATATATATATATATATATATATATATATATATATATATATATATATATATATATATATTCACTGAAATATATTCATTGCTGACTCTCTCTCTCTCTCTCTCTCTCTCTCTCTCTCTCTTCTCTCTCTCTCTCTCTTCTCTGTATATATATATATTTTATTTATATATATATATATATATATATATATATATTATATATAATATATATATATATCTATATATATTATATATTCACTGAAATATGTGTTCATTGCTGACTCTCTCTGACAGAGAGGGAGGGTCAGCAATGAGCGCATATTTCAGTGAATATATATATATATATATATATATATATATATATATATATATATATTATATTGTGTGTGTGTGTATTTACATTAATGATTCAATGACTCTCTCTCTCTCTCTCTCTCTCTCTCTCTCTCTCTCTCTCTCTCTCTCCTCTCTCTCATATCATAATCACCACCGCCCAATGGCAGTGATCATGGCAAATGGAAAAGTGACGTGTAAGTCACCCTTTAATTGTCGTAATTGTGAGGGGATTAAGGACAAAGGGGGTTTGGGGGGTTGGGGGGGGGGTGCCGGCGTGGTTGTGGGCGCACTTGTTTGATGAGTCCCTCGAGATTAAGATTAAACACATACTGGGGGAAAGCGTTTCCCTGATGATGGACATCGGTGACCGAAGTTGCTGTGACGCCAGTTGATGGCATCATCGTCATTGGTGTAAGTTGAACATTTTCTCTGTGACTTTCTTAATATCTTGACCAGGCTCTTAATATTACAAATCTTTTTCTTGTCATAATTGATCGGAAATATCGTGGATGAATGCCAGGGATTTGACTCCGTATCTAATTGGAATTACATTTTATGTTGTTACGTCCACTCTAGAAGTTTTCTCATTAATTTGATCAGATTAGACTTTCATACGTTTAAAGAATAAATCACTCCTTACTTAGTAGGTGTGAGGGATATGGTATAGTAAGTGTACCATGACTTAAAAAAAATAGTAATATGTATATAGTATACACACACACACACACACACATATATATATTATATATATATGTGTGTGTGTGTGTGTATATAATATATATATATATATATATATATATATATATATATATATATATATTCATTTTGTATGTGAATAAATACTCACCAATTTATTTCGACGCAGTGTAAAATTCACCAGGTGTATATGGAATATATTATATCTAAATATTATTATAATATAATATATAGATAATATATATCTATATATAGTGTGTGTGTGTGGGTTTGTGTGGTGTGTGGTGGGTGTGTGTGTGGTGGTGTTTGTGTGTTCTGGCAATCAACGCAGTATTTCGTATGTAAATAAATACTCGCCAAATTATTTTGACGTAGGTGTAAAATTATTTTCCTACACGTAATCGGAAGGTCCGTCATTGTATTAAACAACTTAAAATTTCGTGAAAAATTAAATAAAAATTTCGCAGTAATATTAACTTCGGGGTTAAAACCGGATAACTTATATATATAGTCGAATGTTGGCTTTCCCCCAAGAAATAATTACAAACAACTTCTGTCTATAATCAAGTCTATAATCAACATTAATGCCACTGCTTATACGCGGTTGCCATTTGCATAAGGTAGCAAGCAATACTTTTATGTTACAGGAATGAAACCTACACCGGGTGTTATTGCCCACTCGTGTTTGCCTTGGCACTGGCAATGTTTTTAATCGACCTGCATTGTTAATGGAATCAGTAATTACCTTTGGCCACTGAAACACGAAACCGGCGATTAGAAGCTTTTTCTTTTTATTTTTTTTCGTTTTATGTTGCGAAAGTGTTAGAGGGAAGTCGTTTGTGCTTTATTTTTGGGTCCTGGCGTTGTGTGTTTGTGGGTGTGTGTGTGTGTGTGTGTTTTTTTTTTTTTTTTTTTTTTGAAGGTGTAGATTGTGTTCACGTGTGTTTATTTGTCATTTTCTGGTTTCATATTAACTGCCGTAACCTCAGAATAGGTGTTTTTCAAGGAATATTTGGTGTAGTAGAGTCGGTTGTTGTGATTTGTTATAAATACTTTTTTTGTCCATTGTATAAATGAATCATTGTTATTAAATAGTTTAAAGATATCACTAGGGTAAAAATCTGAAGTATCATGGGATTAGCCTCATACAAGCGAAAATGTTGACAGATTAACAATTTTGAATTGCGTGTATTTTAATGTATGCTGACTTCTTTTTTTTTTACATGAATTTGCTAGTGTGTAAAAGTGAAAAAAAAACATCCCATAAATAAATGATAATTATTAAATAGTTTAACGAGACCATCATGGTAAATAATCATACACCCATAAATGGTTACAGATTAGCACTTTGAAATTGCTTGCATATTAAGTATGCTTATTTTTATTTTTGTATTTTTATTATAATTTTTTTACATAAACGTTCAGGTGTATAAAAATGGGAAAATAAGCTTCCGATAATCGGCGTTTCAATTCGAGACACCTGCCTCGTCTCACAAATTACTAGATCGTAATGGCTGCAGCGTTTCTCACCACACAGGAAAAGAACTGCCAAGTGCGTGCGTGCATGCTTGCATATGTGTTTGCGTAGTATGTGTGTGTGTCTGTCAACTGAGAAACTGTCGCGTACGCGTCCTGCCCATATCCGAAACGTAATGCTCTCCGGCCTTGCCAGACGGAAGAGAATCATCAAGAAGTGTTACCAAACACAATCATTTCTGGTAACCATGAAATTTACGGTTGCCGTAACGTGTGATCGCCTGGCAAAACTGCGGATCAGATACGCCCAGTTGCTTCGCCCGGCGCTGATTCTTCTCCTCACAAAATTTCGGTTTCCGTACAGATGGCTGACGTCTAGCATTTCTCTCAGAAAATACAAGTATCGGGTGATTCATAAATAATGGGTGGTCGGGTTTATCACGCGGTTATTGTTCCGTGAGTACATTCCGAAACGGGCGCAATTTTTCTTTCTTTCTTTGGGGTTGTGGAAGAGGGAGGGAGCTTAAAATTTTACTGGGTTTGCTACGGCTTTTGATTAGAGCACACATAAATGCATCCCATTTTTCTGGCTAGTTTTTATTTTATTAAGTGTTTCTCTCATTATTTATTTATAAGAAATTTATTTATAATTTATTTCAGTGATATTCACGTTACCAAAATTATTTTTTGGTTTTCCACTCCGTTAGACTAAAGTTAGTATATTAGCTATAAATAGAGAATGAGATGAGGATGCAGGTTTCCTGCCTTTCTCCATCCAGATGAAAATTTCCCACAACCGAATAACCAATAGAGACAAATTCAATGCTTAGCAAACAGCAGAGGAGCTATATATATATATGTATATATATATATATATATATATATATATATATATATATATATAAAATCTACCGATCATTTTTACCAGATACATATGAAATTGAAATATCCACCATGCCCTTTTAACTTCTCACGATTTCTTCAAATTTCTTTGAAGTTGGAGTTCAAGGCTTTGTAGTGGCAAGAGTATCCAAAAATAAGAGCAAAGAATTTGAGAAGTTACAGGGCATTGTGGCTATTACAATTTCATATATATATATATATATATATATATATATATATATATATATATATGTGTGTGTGTGTGTGTGTGTGTGTGTGTGTGTGTGCTCTGATCTTGCTAGTCATTTGCTAAAGTAGATCCCCAGCAGGCGGTGGTTCCGGGGCAGCAGTAGAGAGACACGAGAGACCGCGAGACCGAGCAGAGAGCAGGCTTGCTATGTGCTACGGTCACACTATATCCAGGTCTCGACAGCAGCAGCAGCACCGTTGCTTCCAGGGCGGGCGGCAGCCATCACGAATTCCTGTGAATGAAGTGCCTCCGACCACGCAATGCAAAAGTCAACTTCTTAATGATAATTACTTGACATTCGGGACCCTTCCCCTCTCCCCTCTCATTCCTACCCACCCGCCTCCCCTCCCCTCCCCTCTCGTCCCCGCCTCCACATTTTGAGCTGGGGAGGAGGTAGGAAGGTTAGAGTAGGGGCCGGGTTCGTTGCCATTATGGGGTGAGGAGAACCACTACCATTAAATGGGGTCTTCATCCCGAGTGCCTCATCACTCCTTCCCTAACCATGGAATTACCATTAAGGGAAATGAATGTCGTGGATCTTGGAAATTGAGAGGAGAATTGAAAGAGAAAATAAAACTGTCGTTTTTCTTTCCTTTCCTTTTTATAGTCTTGTTTAAGCTGATTGCAGCTTAGGGTTGAGGATGTGTGTTTGTTCATATGTTTTTGAGTGCATTTCCCTTGATAGTCTTGTTTAAGCTGGTTATAGCTTAAGGTTGAGGTTGTGTGTGTGTGTATATGTTTTTTAAGGTATCTCTCTTGATAGTCATGTTCAAGCTGATTGCAGCTTAGGGTTGAGGTTGTGTGTGTATATGTTTTGAAGGTATCTCCCTTGATAGTCTTGTTTAAGCTGATTTCAGCTTAAGGTGGAGGTTGTGTGTATATATTTTTGAAGGCATTTCCCTTGATAGTCATGTTTAAGCTGATTGCAACCTAAGGTGGTCTTGTTTAAGCTAATTGCAGCTGGGGGTGGAGGTTTTCTGTGTGTATATGTTTTGAAGGCATTTCCCGCATTTTCGATTTGTTTCCTTAGGTCAATTTTCTTTTTTTACTGCAATTTTAAGCAAGAATAAATTTTTCCTCGTTTCCTTCATTACTTTCAGTCCCCAGAAATTCGTTCCTCCTCCTGTTTTTTGAAGAAATTAATGGCTTGAAAGAGGTTGGGTACTATGCCCCTTAAATGACCTTCTATGGTCAACCTCTTACGTTTGGGTATTAAGTCGTTCAAGGAGATTGGATACCATGCCTCTTAGATGGCCTTATCTGGTCAACCTCTTACGTTTGGGTATTATGTCATCACGTTATGTATGACATCTTAAGAAAAGGATACAGAATATGGTTTTGCCCCTTCAATCTTTAAAATTAGGTTTGCCTAGATTTTTAGTTTGACTTGTAAGGTTTCCAAGTGTGATTTAGCTCCCTCCATCAGTCGCTACGATTGGGGTATATCTAGATTTCAAGTATGACTACAGATGTTGAGAAGTGAGGTTGTGCTCTATCATTCTGTATAATTTGGTTTACATATGTACATATATAATATATGATTCCGCTCGATCAGACTTTTAAATTTGGTTTTCTTAGATATATAACGGTATTCCCAAAGTTGCAAGGTGCCAATTTTTCCTATTGTCCCTTATGATTATTCCATCGTGATTTTCAAGCATGACTTCTGGACTCTAGAAGCATGATTTCACCTACATCTAAAATCTAGAAGTATGATTTCACCTACATCTAAAATCTAGAAGTGTGATTTCACCTACGTCTAAAATCTAGAAGTGTGATTATCACTTGCACCTAAAATCTAGAAGTATGATTGCACCTACATCTAAAATCTAGAAGTATGATTGCACCTACGTCTAAAATCTAGGAGTATGATTTCACCTACATCCAAAATCTAGAAGTGTGATTTCACCTTACGTCTAAAATCTAGAAATGTGATTTCACTTACACCTAAAATCTAGAAGTATAATTTCACCTACATATAAAATCTAGAAGTATAATTTCATCTACATCTAAAATCTAAAGTATGATTTCACCTTATCAGTCTCATAAAAGACTTCCTCTCGATCTGAAGAGCAACTCCAAAGGAGAAATTGCCGGCAGATTATGTCACTGCGTGTCAAGTTTGCAAACAATACAAAGAAATGCCCATTACCTGCAGGTGTATTACCTTCGAGGCAAATGGAGTCGTTTCTTGCACGAAGACCCGGCTGTCTTTCTGGGAACTTATTGGCGAGTCCACTGCCAAATTATGTTTGTAATTGTGAAGATGTTGTGAATCATTTTTGCATTCATTTCCACTGTAGTTACTGTTAATAATTTGTGTGTGAGTTTTTTAATTTTTTTATTTTTATAAAACTTTGCAATAATTTGATACCATTATTTTTTTATGCGGGTTTGCATATATCATACATAAGTCATATACATCTGATTTATACAATTGCACGGTAAAATGTAGATATTTCAGTGATTAAAAATAATGGTGTCCTTTAAAAATGAATATAAAAATAATTTCCTTTGGAACATTATTTAAACGGTGATTATAGTATTCAAATATATTTTCAGGTCACTACGATTAAATCCAATCTAGATAGTTTTTGTTGTTAATGATAATTTAAATAAAATTCAATGCAGTCTTAATTTATTTTGGTATTCACTAGCAGCTGATTTTCCCAGATTGAACTGGAATTTTCCTTTTTCCAAAGAAAATCCCCTTCCATTGAAAGTAAACCCCAAAAGGCAGGGTAATGAAAGCAGTCGATTCATAAATAGGTATTTGCGAGTAAATATAACGGATGATAGCAAGATGAGAGAAGAAGAAAGTTAAAGAATAAGTGAAGCAAGTGAAGAAAGACAGCATGGTGTGTGTGCAAAATAGTGGTGAAAGAGACTTTATTTGCACGCGCAATCCAAAATGGGAATGTATGAAGGGATTGTTGAGCCAACTCTCCATTATCGAAGTTAGGCGTTGAATGGTAATGAAAGAGGGTTTGAATCGTAAGAGGAATTGCTGAGGGTGAAAATGTGGAGATACATTGAAGTGGTGAGACGGTTACTTTAGGCGAAAGGAGGAATGAGTATTATGAGGTGGTTTGGTCATTATATAGAATGGACGATGATAGGTTAGTGAAAAGAATGTAAAATTCATTGGTATAAGGGTTGGGATGATGACGCAAAAGAATTATTGTAAAAGATAGGCTGCAGTTCCAACTTACGAGAGTTGGTTCAAGGTCACGGCAAATTGCGTGTGTGTATTGGGTGTTTCGATGTGATGCTGGTGAGTCTTCTGCGTTTAGAGACAACGATAAATCCTACAGCAGAAAACTTCCACACTACCAGCAAAGATATGTCCTCAGCAACTAATGATTTTCTGATAAATGCAATATTTCTTATTAGGTTTTCCGTTACATTTTGCCCTGCTAGGATATATATTTTAATTTCTACCACTTTGTATCAGTCGTCTGAAGGTGGCGTTTGATATTATATATATATTATAAATATATATATAATATATAATATATATATATATATATATATATAATATGTATATATATACATGCCACACACACACGCACACACACACACACACACACACATATATATATATATATATATATATATATATATATATATATATATATATATAAGGATCACACTATCCCAAAAAGAGTTATCCGGCATTCTTAAGCTGGGATATGTCTTGTTCACTTAGACTCTGTCTCCAGGGAAGTTAAAAATGATGAGTCTGTACATTCCCCTTTTACACACACACACACACACACACACACATATATATATATATATATATATATATATATATATATGTATATGTGTGTGTGATCATATATATATATATATATATATATATATATATGTGTGTGTGTGTGTGTGTGTGTGTGTGTGTGTGTGTGGGTGGGTGGGTGTCTACTATATATGCTTGTGTGCATGTGCGCGTGCATACATGAATGTACGTGCATATCCTTTTTTATATAATGATGATGGTAGCAGATAGGCGAGATGGCAGCATCCAAGTAACCCGGATGTAGGAACCCTCCTCTTCCATGTTATCTCCTTATCACGAATGACTTCGGAATGAAATCGAGTACACATCTTTGTTTGTTCTTTCTTTCTATCTTTTTTTTTGCTAAGGATGGGAAGTAACGGGTTTGTTTTTATTTTCGTGTGAATATAAAGGATTTGCGAATCAAACGGAATAGAAGCTTCTTTTCGTGTTTATCTCTTTCCTCATCGACGCGTAGTTCGTCCTGTTTATCCGTCATTGTCTCGTGGTTAGCGTGTCTTTATCTGTTCTACTCATTTCCGCCTATTTACTTTCTTTTGTATCTGCTACTGTTTACTGTCATTATGTTTTCTTACTTTTTTTATCGTCTGGTTTATTTATTTTCTTCGTAGAATTTACGATGATGCTACTTACTAGACTTTTTATTTATTTATTTATTTACTACACCTTTTTTATTTCTTTTTATTCTCTCACCAGTTTCATTCTATTTTAATTTTATTCGATCCCTTTCCCTTCATTATTATTCCTACTTTTCATAATTAGCATTATTATTATTTTTTTTCCGTACTTTTGTATTTTTCTCCCCGCCCAACTTCCTCCATTCCATTTCACCCTTTTTCATTTTTTCGTGTTTTCGCCATCTATACCATCTCCCCTGCCCTTCTCCTCTTTTCCTGATATATATATATATATATATATATATATATATATATATATATATATATCTATATATATATAGAGAGAGAGAGAGAGAGAGAGAGAGAGAGAGAGAGAGAGAGAGAGAGAGAGAGAGAGAGAGAGAGAGACTTCCTAATCCATTAGCAGAAGATCTCCCGTGGTTTTGGAAGGCGTATCTGAAATGTCACAGTAATAACAACAGTCAATCAATGAATTTTTTCTTTTATTTTTTTCCCCCATTTACGGGACGTGACGTTCCAAACCTATATGTATATATTTCAATGGGGCTGGGTCTCCGCGTGCCAGTTTACGAGACGTGACGGTCAAGTTCCTTATTTGTGGTACAGGTTCAATAATGTATTTGTCAGAGGAGTGTGTGTGTTGCTGAGTGACGTGGGGTGTCGAAAATAAGTAAAATTTTGGGGGTCCTGTCTGTCTGTGGTGATATTTTAATCCATTGTCCGAAAATAAAAGAATTGGTCTGTCAGGTATCACCACTATAGTTAATGTTGGTGTGTTTACTGTTTTTGTTATTTGGCTTGTTTTTTGTTCATGTCGTTGTTTATTTGCAATGCCGTTTGTTTGAAGGAAGGATCTTGTAAGTCAAGTATATTATTTAATAACCTTTCAAAAATTTCTCGTTGTATGTAATGTTTTCTGTTTACGTAATTTGAGGAATTTTCTCATTACTACAACTTACCGTTTGCCTCCGAATAAGAAAATATTTCAGGCATTTAAAAATGAAGCGATGGTTAGCCTTAGCTCTCTCTCTCTCTCTCTCTCTCTCTCTCTCTCTCTCTCTCTCCTCTCTCTCTCTCTCTTATTTTTCCAGGTTTGAAGATAATGTTGCATAATATTGATTCATTATGAAGGAATCTCGCAAGCGGAAGAAATATGTAAAAAAAAACCAAACGATTTCAAATATAAAGATCCCTAAGGAATCTCTCTCTCTCTCTCTCTCTCTCTCTCTCTCTCTCTCTCTCTCTCTCTCTCTCTCTCTCTCTCTCTCTCTCTCTCTCTCTCATATTTCCTCTTTTATTAATGATGGAATCTCATAAATTTCACGAATACGTAAAAACCGAATTTAAATATAAATTCTTCCGAGGGAAACCTAAACTCTCTCTCTCTCTCTCTCTCTCTCTCTCTCTCTCTCTCTCTCTCTCTCTCTCTCTCTCTCTCTCGTGTTTGCAAGGAATTTTTCATGGTAGGCGTGGCGGTCGTTGTCACACAACCTTGTCATTAACGTGTCAACAAATCGCAAGAAAGAAAAAAAAATAATGATGTCTCCGTCACCGAAATATATTCGTTTCAAAGTTTATTTCAGTTTAGTTTTTTTCCTCGTAGGCTATTTCCCCTCTTACGGGAAATGGCTTGATGGCTTGGTTTTTATGGATGCTTGTGGGAGTTGGCTTGGAATAGCTCTCTCTCTCTCTCTCTCTCCTCTCTCTCTCTCTCTGTATATATATATATATATATATATATATATATATATATATATATATATATATATAAGTATATATAAGTATATGTCTGTGTGCGTGTTCATAATATTAAATATATATAGTATATCACAATATTTGCTCTCAAAAAACCCCAGGGTTCCTTCAAATCAAACACCTGAGAAGTCCTTGTCACATTCCCTTATCAATATCAAGTTATGTTTATTACAAACCTTAAGTTATTATCTAAATCCTCATCGTTGTTAAATGTACATGAATAATATGTAGGTGTGTGTTTGTTTGTGTATTATGTTGATTTCTTGCAATACCTCCAATCAGTTCTGCATCAAAGCACATTTTTGTTTACTAGATGGTAAAGTCACCTTTTTAAATTTTTTTTCAGTGCATTATTTTGCTAATACTGAATGGGTTTATATATATTATATATATATATATATATATATACTATATATATCCTATTATGTATATGTATAATGTGTGTATAGGTAGTTCTTTTTGCATCCTTCATTTTCAACCGACTTATTTTGTAATTTTCTTTCTTCAGGAACGAACCACATCTTTATATTGACCTGGCTAGTCACGCTGTTATTACTGAATCTTCGTTCCTTGCTATTCTTCACAGGTAAGTGACAATCAACTGTTCCATCTTCCCTTCGTGTGGTTCCAGTGTTAACACTCAACTCCAGTGAATGAAGTTAACCCCAGACACCTCTTGCTACTTTTATGCTTTGCCTTTATTGACATTCTCTTTCATTTCATTCTACTTATTTTTCTCATTTTATCTTTTACGTCTTCCCCTTCAGTAATTTTATCAGCGAGCCATCCTAACCAACGTCCATCTGCTTCAATCAGTCATTGTCAGCGGTTTATAGTTTAAAAATCATATAAAGATTTTTTGTCATTTTTGCAATTTTCAAGCATTGTGTATATGTATGTATGAATGTGTACTTTGTATATACATATATATATATTATGTATCTAAATATCTGTTTGTATGCTGATAAATGACAGCTAGTTAGATACGGACCATTACGAGTATAACTGAATAGGTGACTGTCATTTTGTATTCACACAAAAAATTAAGATAAAGAATTATATATACGGCCCTTCCAACACAGACCTCTATAATCCAGTGTGTAACCATAATTCAACTCGACAATACCTCCAACCCCCCCCCCCCCCCCCGGCCAGTAAAAAGCTATCACCATCACCACATCATCATCATCCTCATCATCGTCATCGTCATCGTCGGAGCTGCCGTCATCAAGTTTGACGTCAACTCATCCGTTGAATGAGCATCGTAAATGCGCAGCATATGTAGTCAAATCCGGGCATGTGACAGATGCCCGTCCTTCTGGAAACTGATCCCCTGTCCCGTTCCCATTTTTTATTTTTATTTATTTTTTTATTATCTGTTTTATTTCTCTCTCTTTTCTTTGCCCAGATATTGAAATATAATGAACGACGCGACTAATATACATTGATCGTGCAATTGCACGTTGCATTTTTCTAATGGCGTTTGGTAATTCATAGAGTATGTTGGAACGAAGGGAGGATTCCTTAAAACGGGGTTGAAAAGGCACACGCCGATGACTTTTAAATAGGCTTACAAATTTCGTTCCCCCCGAGCCTCATTAGATACACTATTTTACATGCTTGATGGGGCGGTGGTGAAGCTGTGGTGGGAAAGAGAGAAGAAGAAGAAGAAGAAAAAGAAGAATTTGAGAGCAATGGTTTGGAACTTTGTCAGACCAGATGTTATCTAGAATCATACATGGAAAAGCCAGTCAGATAGCAGTTTTCGTAGTAATATGAAATGTATGCCAGTTGTTTCATCGGAATATTAAGCGTATTTCTGTTTTTTAAAAGAAATATTAAAATAGCTTCACATTTATTATATCTGTTAAGTCAGCCATATACTTCATATATTTATTGAACAGCTATTCAGTTCATATTTCTGTTAAAACAGCTACTCAGTTCATATTTCTATTGAAATAGTTATGATCTTAATGTTTCTTAATATTTCCATTAACACAGCTATACATTTCATATTTCTTTTAAAACTACTTTACTAATGAAACAGCTATACATTTTAATATTTCTACAAATGCAAAATGTTAGGCTTTTGTAATAGAAATAATGAAAATTTTGATGTGTAATAGAAATAAATGTATAGTTTTTTCAGCAGAAATGTTAAATGTGTAACTTTTTTAATAGAAACTTTAAGTGTATGGCTGTTTTAACAGAATAGAAATATGAACTGAATATATAGCTGTTTTCCTATAAATAACTATTTTAACAGAAATATGAATTGAATAGCTGTTTAATAGAAATATGAAGTATATAGCCGACTTAATAGATATAGTAAATATGAAGCTATTTTAATAGAAATATCAAGTGCAAAGCTCTTTTAATAGAAGTATTGAGTGAATATTTGTTTTAATAGAAATGTAAAATGTATTGCTGTTTTAATAAAATAAATGTATAACTATTTTAATACAAATTAAATATATAACTATTTTAATACATATTAAATATATAACTGTTGTAATAGAAACATTAATCGAGAATATGCTTCTCTCGCTCTCTCTCTCTCTCTGAAACATGCCAAAGCTTCATCATACTTAAAGGGTTTCTTCCATTTATTTATGTAACTTTTCAAGTTAATAAAAAAAACGTTTCGATTTTTATGATTGATGTCTCTAAGTTGTCTAAAAACGACCATATACCCTTTTGATTGTCTATGACATTACTCTTAAAGCAGTAAATGTTTGTATCAGTTGCACAGCCTCCGTGATTCACCAGTATCTCATAACACACCTCTGAGGTAGAAAAAGTAAGTATATCTTAGTTTTACCAGACCACTGAGCTGATTAACAGCTCTCCGATAAGGGTTGGACCGAAGGATCAGATTTTTTTACGTGGCTAGGAACCAATTGGTTACCTTCAGTTGCGTGATCGGTATGGTCTTGGCCTGCCACCTTGGTGGTCGCGAGTTCAATCCTCGGGCAATCCACTGAGGGGTTAGAGATGTGTATTTCTGATTATAGCAGTTCACTCTCGACGTGGTTCGGAAGTCACGTAAAACCGTTCGTCCCGTTGCTGAATAACCACTGGTTCCATGCAACGTAAAAACACCACACAAACAAAGCAATTGATTACTTAGCAACGGGACCTACAGCTTTGTGTGGGATCCGAACCACATCGAGAAATGAATTTCTATCACCAGGAACAAATTCCTCTGATTTCGCGTTGCCAGAGTGGGGAATCGAACAAGGACCCTGAGATCGGTAGTCGAGCACGTTAACCGACTCGTCCAACGAGGAACTAACCTGCAGTAGAATGGGTCATCCTTCGCTTATCGTAAACGGCATTTCTGTGCCATCGCGTGATAGCGACAAGTCTCCGACCGGACGACGTCGTGTGTAATTTTAGCTCGAATTTGTTTTTGCCTTCGTTTTTGTTGGTTTATGATGTCTCGTGATTGATGGGTTTCGCTTCCTAGTTGGAGATGGCGAGATACCGTCTCATTGTGTCAGACGTTTGATGTCAGTCATCACTTCGCTATCTGTCGCTTTATCTGCTTCAAGTTAAGGGAAGGGTGTTTGCTATGTTGGTATCCGGTTTTTACCTCTCTCTCTCTCTCTCTCTCTCTCTCTCTCTCTCTCTCTCTCTCCTTGGAGTTCTCCGTGTGATTTGAAGAATTCATTATATATGTATACATACATACACACACACATATATATATATATATATATATATATGTGTGTGTGTGTGTGTACGTACGTATGTATGTATGTATGTATGTATGTATGTATACTATATATGTATGTATGTATACATGTAGATATTATATATGTATGTGTGTTTGTGGGTTTTTAATAATA
Source organism: Macrobrachium nipponense (assembly GCF_015104395.2). Classification (NCBI taxonomy): domain Eukaryota; kingdom Metazoa; phylum Arthropoda; class Malacostraca; order Decapoda; family Palaemonidae; genus Macrobrachium; species Macrobrachium nipponense. The sequence continues at coordinate 54,172,748 of NC_087217.1, read as the reverse complement.
ATTTAGAAGCTCTCTCTCTCTCTCTCTCTCTCTCTCTCTCTCTCTCTCTCTCTCTCTCTCTCTCTCTCTGATGAAACAACGTAGCTATGTGAGAAAAAATAAAGCGTCCATTTTCTGTTTCTGTTCCACTTTCTCTCTGTCTCTGTCTCTCTCTCTCCCTCCCAAAGATGGAACGTAGCTAGGCGAAAAAAAATAAAGCGTCCATTTTCTGTTCCTCTCTCTCTCTCTCTCTCTCTCTCTCTCTCTCTCCATGTTTTATGCTCGATGTCTTCCCAAGCGACACTTGTCTCAGAGGGAAAGCTTTTCGGACGCAAGAAGCGTGATGTATGAGAGAGAGAGAGAGAGAGAGAGAGAGAGAGAGAGAGAGAGAGAGAGAGAGAGGACGGTCTTGGGGCTTTCCCCTTTTTCCCAGAATCTTGCGAACGCCGAAGGTTTCCCTCGACGGCGTCTGAGCGAGGGGAGATGAGATGATAGTGCCGGTGGCGTGAACGATGCTTTCTGCCGCCGAATGATACGCCCCGCTCTCCGAGGGGATGAAAAATGTCATGTGAATTATGTAGCATTTCACTGTAAGCAACACGGATTTAATACCCCAATTAGTATGCAAAATATTTAAAGTGATTAATAGGGCGGTGTTGGGGTGTGGAGGGGATTAGAGGGGTTGGGGTGGGGTAGGGGGGGGGCAGATATTGGTGGAGATTCCCCCGGTCTGTATCAGAAAGCGATGGAGGAGGAACGCGCCACGAATAGAATGGGAAGTTAAATTGGGTTTTATGATGTATGAAATCACAGTTCAACCAGACATGAGGATTTACAGGAAGAAGGAGAGGAGGAGGAGGAGGAAAGGGGAGGAGGGAGGAGGGGGTTATGGGGAGGAAGAGATATAATGGGGATGGAGTTCATGATGTGAAACCGAGAAGGACGGGAAAAGGCATATTAATAAGCAGATAAAAGAAAGGCAAGAGCTGGATGCAATAGAGGGGAGAAGAAAGTTAGGTTATTGTTATGGATGTTGTTTTTGTTATTGCTCTTGTTTTGTTGTAGTTGTTGTGAGAATGCCACAACAACTACCTGAAAATTGAAACTAAGAGGACATGTGAGTTTTTAGTAAGACTGTTATTTGTTGTATATTTCATTCAGCAACATCAAAATTATAATGATGTATATGAATTAAAAACATAGATGTTTTTTATTAGCATTTTTACTCACCGTGTATTATTGCGTTCATGTCGACTTAATTTGATATAAGCTTTTGTTTGAGTTATGAGGGCATTTTTTTTAAAGACAGCTTTGTTTGCAATTAAAGCTGTTTCCTCATTAATTTTTTCCATTTTGCTTTACTTTCTTCAGTTTTTAACGACAAGTTGTAAACTTTAAAAACACTGGTAAATTTATTTTAGTTCCTTAGAATGGATTAACCTGTTCACTACAGCATCACCAATGAGTATTTCAGGATTTACAAATGGTGATTGTTCAGAAAGTGCGGTGCCGTTAAAGACCTCTCTCTCTCTCTCTCTCTCTCTCTCTCTCTCTCTCTCTCTCTCTCTCTCTCTCTCCGTGGGTTACTTCTTTACATACAAAATATGTGACACATGGAATAAACTGCCAACAGAAGTCGCAAACAGCAACAGTGTGGAAGTTTAAAAGAAAGCTAGAC
>NC_087217.1:54148591-54166091 GCF_015104395.2 Macrobrachium nipponense | reverse complement strand
ACTTGGATACTGATAAAAAAGTTAACTTATGTTGAGCAGGTACTTCGGATGTAATTGAATGAAATGAGATTATACGTGTATTGCATATATTTTTCTTCAAATAGTCCGAAATACTTATTTTGCTCATGAAATAAATAAATAAATGTATTCATTAGTTACTGTATAATTACATCAACAAAAATATAATGTTTTATGTCATTGTAACATTATTTTAATCATTATCAAATGATGTACTGACTGTGAAACTACAATGGGATGTATTTATGGTGACAGTCTAGTGTATCGTAAATTCAGCAGTGATCTGTTTTTGTGTATGTGTGGTTGGGTGTTTGTGTAGTAAAAAAAAAACACTTGAACTGTATAAGTAAAAGAGAAGATTAGAAGGTAGGCAAGAAGCTGATGACCTTAAAGTAGTGTTACAATGACATAGGACATTATATTTTTGTAATGATAACAGAGAACATGCTACCAAGAGATTCGGGAGCATGAATTAACAGAGAGTTTAATGAACTAATGGATCTCAGAATAGAGGACGGAAATGGAAGTCCTGAATCCATGGAGTGAGTATTTGGAAGGTTTAGAACCGGCGTGGGCAAAATTTTCAGTCCAAGGAACATATTGAAAAATTAAGCGAAATAATTAATATTTAAAATAGACAAAATAAAAGGCTTTTAAAGAAAAAACGCAATTAGTTTTTATTAATTGATATTTCATAGTACTGTAGAGGATTCACATGAAATGCATTTGAAAGACAAAGTAACTCAGTTGGAAAAAAATATTTATTATATAATTAGCATTTTCAAGGAGGAACTTCACATGAAACACATTTGAAAGACAAAATAATCATTCTCTTTCAAATTTGGCAGAACTGGATGACGCAAGAATGGATATATATATATATCTATATATATATATATATATATATATATATTATATATATATATATTATATATATTGTGTTGGACATTTTTTTTTCTTTATGCTAGCTATGCTGGACACGGAAAAATAATTTTTTTCCCCATGAGGCAAGTAAACAGAAAAATTCTTCCAACTTCTCGAGGCGTAGCGTTATAAACGTATATGAGTTTACCTTCCATGTAATGCAACGAATATCAATATTCTTCATCCAATTGGCACTGGTGTAGGGTTTAATCTCTCTCTCTCTCTCTAATACTAAAGTGTTTGACTTATTAATTGAAAAATTGGATGATATATTGGATGATATATGTAGAAATCACAAGGACTGGACTATCTGGTGACTTCAACTTTCCTTTCGTAGAATGGAAAGAACGAATAGGAGAATGTGGTTGTACTTATACATATAAAAAAGAGAGTAATAGTAGTGCAGAAGATAAGAGGCAATTTGAAAAGCTATTAGATATGCTACTAGAATACAACATTCAACAAATAAATCACCTGCCAACAAGAAAGGAAAATACTTTAGACCTAGTATTTGTGAACGAGATGAATTATGTTAAAGAAATAATAGTTTATAATGCGAGTATTTCAGATCATAATGTCATAGAATTAACAGTCATTCCAAAGCAAGTGAAAAATAGAGATAAGCAAGAAATGAAAAAGTGGGAAGGATATGGAAAATACAAACTAAACTACAGTAAAAATATAAAATGGTTCAGAAATTAATGGAAGAAATTAAACAAAGATTGGGATAAAACATTTTCGTAAGTGATGACATAAGGGTAAATACGGGAGATATATATAAAATATTGGAGAAAATAGTGGATAAATATATACCGAAGAAGAAAAGTAAACATCATTCATGCATACCAAGAGACAGAAGGATCTTGTTCCAGAAAATCAGAGAGTGGAAAAAAGGTCTTGCAAAAGAAAAAAATGCATGGAAAGTTTATAGAACTAAAAAGTAAGATAGAAAATGCAGAACAAAAGATTATACATCAAAAGAAAATGAAAAAAAACGGGACTTGGAAGAAAAAACCCTATTAAATATCAAGCAAAACCCCAAACTATTATACTCATATGCGAAGAAGATGAATAACGAAGAATAGAAATAGGCCCTCTGAGAATTGAAGGGAGATTAACGAATGAAAAAAAGGAAATTTGCAACATACTGGCAGAACGATATAAGAGAGAATTCACCCCATAGAATAGATAATGAAGATAATGATATAGAAGTAAGGGACGAAAATAGTGAATATTTAGCTGACATAGAAATTAATGAAGCTGATATTGTGCAGGCAATTAATGAAATTAAAAAATGGAGCTGCTGCAGGGCCGGATGGAGTCCCTGCTATTTTGTTAAAGAAAGTAGTTCATTTCTATCGCAAAGCCACTTGCAATATTATTAAGACAAAGTGTAGATACAGGCGAGATTTATGATGAGCACAAATTAGCATATATCACCCTACTTTCAAAAGTGGATCAAGACTAGAGGCAAGTAATTATAGGCCTGTGAGTCTAACATCACATATTATGAAAGTGTATGAAAGGGTAATGAAGAAAAATATTATGAAAACATTTAATAAAAATAATTTGTTTAATATAGGACAAACACGGTTTTCGTACCCGGAAAAAGTACACAAACCCAACTGTTAGTCCACCGTGAGAACATATTCAAAAATATGAAAAGCGGAAATGAAACAGATGTGGTTTATCTAGACTTTGCAAAAGCTTTTGACAAAGTAGACCATAATATATTAGCAAAGAAAATTAGAAAACAATAATACGTAGATAAAGTAGGAAGATGGTTTAAAAGAATTTTTACACAACAGAAAACAGATAGTTATTGCAAAAACGATGAGAAATCGGATGAAACCAAGGTAATATCCGGCGGTGTGCCACAAGGTACGGTGCTAGCTGCAATATTGTTTGTTATTATGATTGAAGACATAGACAGTAATGTTAAGGATTCGGTAGTGAGTAGTTTCGCTGATGACACAAGAATAAGTAGAGAAATTACTTGATGAAGATAGGAACGCTCTACAAAGAGACCTTAACAAAGTATATGATTGGGCAGAGGTAAATAGGATGGTATTTAACTCTGATAAATTTGAATCAATAAATTATGGAGACAGAGAAGGAAAGATATATGCATATAGGGGACCTAATAATGAGACAATCACAAATAAGGAAGCAGTTAAAGACCTTGGTGTGATGATGAATAGGAAAACATGTTAGCATGATCAAATAGCCATTCTGTTGGCAAAATGTAAAGCAAAAATGGAATGTTGTTACGGCACTTCAAAACAAGAAAAGCCTGAACACATGGATTATGCTTTATAAACATATGTTCGTAGTTCTACTTGAATATTGCAATATGATATGGTACCCACACTATCAAAAGGATATTGCACAAATAGAGAGTGTACAAAGGTCCTTTACAGCTAGAATAGAAGAAGTTAAGGACCTAGACTACTGGGAAAGACTACAATCCTTAAAATTATATAGTCTAGAAAGGAGAAGAGAACGCTACATGATAATTCAGGCATGGAAACAGATAGAAGGAATAACAGAAAATATCATGGAACTAAAAATATCAGAAAGAGCAAGCAGAGGTAGATTAATAGTGCCCAAAACTCTAACCAGGGGGAAAAATAAGGGAAAGCACACAGAACATTAATCCACTACGCACCAGCAATCGATAATGCAGCGTCTAAGTTCAATGCGTTGCCCAGCTCATCTGAGGAATATATCAGGATGTGAGCGTAGATGTGTTTAAGAATAAGCTCGACAAATATCTAAACTGCATCCCAGACCATCCAAGATTGGAAGATGCAAAATATACCGGAAGATGTACTAGCAACTCTCTGGTAGACATTAGAGGCGCCTCACACTGAGGGACCTGGGGCAACCCGAACGAACTGTACGGTCTGTAAGGTAAGGTAAGGTCTCTCTCTCTGTATAATTGTTGAGGATATTGCGAATGAAGTCAGAGGCTTGCAAAGTAATTTTCAGTGATAGTAACCTCTCTCTCTCTCTCTCTCTCTCTCTCTCTCTCTCTCTCGTTTGTGTTAATAATGGACGTAAATTTTCTCACTCGTCACGAAAAGCCGTTTCTTTCTTTCTTTCTTTCTTTTTTCTGGAAATCAAAGTTCATTGCTACATTCACACACGGAAATTTTTTTTTTTTTTTTTCGCAGCCACATTAGTCTTTGTTGGTGAAAATCAAAATCCATTATTGCATTTATTTATTTATTCAATGATTACTATGGCAAGTAAATACGACGGAAATGTTGGTAATAACTTATTGATTAAACCATCGGTTTATTGGCATTTCTCTCTCTCTCTCTCTCTCTCTCTCTCTCTCTCTCTTCTCTCTCTCTAATAACCCAGGCGATTTTTCCACTTTATTTATTAATTTTTATATGCATTCACTTTTGTGTTTGTTTATAGATTTTTCTGCTCATTTATTCATCTTTATGTGTTTAATTTCACTTTCCGTTGGTTGCCTTTTTCTTGGTGTAATTTATGTTGGTTTTTTCATCTTGCTTTGGCAGTTGTGTGCAAGTGAAGGGATCACATTAATCATTAGTTTAGTGCAGTAATTTTTTGCTGATCAATGCAGAAAGAGAAGGAATTATATATATATATATATATATATATATATATATATATATATATATATATATATATATACATAATATGTGTGTGTTTGTGTGTATATATTTGTACATTATGCATATATATATATTACATATATATATATATCATATATATATATGTGTATATGTGTGTGTGTGCATATATGTGTATATATATATATATATATATCATATATATATATATATATATATATATATATATATATCCAAAGCTTAGCGTGGAAACATCTAATTTTATCTAATTTTATCAAATGAATATTTAATGGACGTTATTCTCCCATGCATTCATATAACATTTTTTATTCATGTAATTGTAGTCATTTTTTAAATTGACTGCGGTTTTCTCTGTTATTTACTTAATAAATCCTCTACTAGACTTGATACCGCTCTGCATATTTCGTTTAGGACCTAAATATGACATCCACCCCTATCACCCCACCCACCAGAGCCCTTTTGGGGGGGGATGCCTCCTCCCCCCCTCCTACTCCTCCTCCTCCTCCTCCCAGCAACCTGTCATATATCACCGTGACCTCCAATTAAGCGAAGGTTTTTAGGAGTTCTTGCAAGTTCATTTTATATTTAATTGTAACTGCAAGACTCTAAGTTATTCATTTATTTTTCTTCATAAGTGCAGCTGCATTGTGGCTGGCTTGCTTTGTTAAATTTTGATGGTAATGCCAATAGTCGCTGCTTGCTCTCTTAATTATTCTTTCACTCATAAATTTCGCGAAGATCAATCATTTGATTTACGAGGCTGGTCTTTCACCTGTCCTGGTACAGGTATGCGCCGAGTTGTTGTCTCTTCCTCGAAAATAATAAATAGAAATGTTGAGATATGAACACAGAGACAGGCAAACAAATTTATTTTATTGATATTATGAGCTGGCAGTGCAAGAACTACGGCCATTTGTATGAAGAATGCAGAACTTTCTAATTAATGTATTAACATAAAAAATTGTATATAGGTATAATCACCCACCCACCCCCCAAAATTATATAAAAAAAATGAAATGGAAAAAAATTATAGTGCTGCAGTTTTGGGTCTGCGGTGGGAGGTTGAAATCGACATTCTTTAGAAGCTTGAATTCAAGCCATATTGCAGTTTTTTTTTTTTTTTTTTTTTACAGAGAATCGTTCCTCGATATCTGCCATATCTCTCATCTTTCTCTTAATAACATTGGAATGTTGGTATTTGTGTGTGTGTGTGTGCGTGTGTGTGAGAGAGAGAGAGAGAGAGGAGAGATGAGACGAGAGAGAGAGAGAGAGAGAGAGAGAATATGTTTTTTCTAAAAGTAACGTCACAACTACGTGTACATGCCATAAATTTTATAAGATTCTCTCTCTCTCTCTCTCTCTCTCTCTCTCTCTCTCTCTCTCTCTCTCTCTGTGAGTGTGTGTGTGTGTGTGTGTGTGTGTGTGTGTGTGTGTGTGAGAGAAAGAGAGAGAGAGAGAGAATATGTTTTTTTCTAAAAGTAACCGTCACACTACGTGTACATGCCATAAATTTTATAAGATTCTCTCTTCTCTCCTCTCTCTTCTTCCTCTCTCTCTCCCTCTCTCTCTCGTTGAGTGGGGTTCTGTGTGGTGTGTGTGTCGTGTTGTGTGCTGTGTGTGTGTGAGAGAAAGAGAGAGGAGAGAAGAATATGTTTTTCTAAAAAGTAAACGTCACAACTACGTGTAAATGCTAAATTTTATAAGAATTTTCTCTCTCTCTCTCTCTCTCTCTCTGTGGAGTGTGTGTGTGTGTGTGTGTGTGTGTCTTACACCGTAGTCTTATGTTTAACAGATAAGGTAAAGCACTTACCTTATATTTAACCATGAATTGTTTAGAAAATAGTGGTGATTAGAAAGGAAGCCATTGACAATAATGTCTTCATGTGGCGGAAAAAGTACGAACATCACTCTAGAAAAAAAAATTAGAATAATGTAATGAACTCCCAAAATAAAAAAACAAATAAAATTATTTATTAGTGAGTCCTTGAAACTTTTTATTTTATTTTATTTTATTTATTTATTTATTTATTTATTTTTGTTTTTTTTTTTGGCCCGGATAGGTAAGAGTATAGAACAGATTATTTATCAACTCTGTTGCATAGTCCCAGAGTACAATAGAATTTGGTTTGACATCTGCATAATATATTATAAAAAAAAAAAAAAAAAAAAAAAACTCGTTTGAAACTGGAATCTATAGCGTCTTAAGTGAACATGAACATTTAAAAAAAGAAAAAAAAAACATTACCACTCAGTCTAAGCAGAGCAGTATAATATTATTCTTGACAGATAAAAAGCCAGAATTATGGGAGATAGAATATCCGATTGTTCAAATGGTGACGTTTTTTCTCAGCGTTTCAACAATGGTTTTGTCGATAGTGTAATATAATGGCGAAGTTGAATTACGAGAATACAAATATACTTACGTGTGTTTACTGTTACTTTCTCCTAAAGTGTTTATGGCGTTCTGAAGGCCGAGAGATTGACATGTTATGTATGTGTGCGGTTATTTGATATTTGGTTCCGATTTTCTTTTGTTTAATGCTTTTATTTGCATTTTTAACAGGTTTTACATTCTTGTACATACATACATAAATATGTTCCACTATACGTACATATGCTCTGCTATATACATACATACATACATACATATATATATATATATATATATATATATATATATATATATATATATATATATATATATATATATACTGTACTATATATACATATGATACAAATATTTATCATATCACCGCGATTCATATACATACATGATAAGCTACAAATGTCATTTGATATCCAATTCGCCTTACCTCGGAATTATTATATTTATATTTACATATACGTTAACCGAAGGGGAATATTTTAGCTGATAATAATTTCGTTCTCTCGTGGATTCGAACCAGCACGCAGAGGAGAAATCAGGACTTCAGTGACGTCTTTTCGACTAGGCCAACAAACATATAGATACTCCGCTATGCATATATACATACTTTTATAAAAGTATGATTCTACGTTCTTGAGTATGTGCTTATTTATCTACCTATTCCATCTGACATTCTTGGTACTTTTCTGGTTTGGTAAATGTTTTTATCTTTTTTTATTATTATTATTATAATTAAATTATCACCTCATTCCCTTCTATCATTTTTTTCCAGTTTATTTATCGGTGAAAATGAGTCATTTCCAACTAATCGTATTTGTGGTGTTCTTCCTGATTATTCATTCGCCTGACGTACTGGCATCGTCTCTCATGAGAAGCTGGAGATGAGGAGAATATCACAGTCGCTTCTCTTCAAAAGGAAATGCGCAAGAAACTCATCTCGGACTCATCTCCGTCCGGCTGCAATAAAACGATAATAAATGATGCAAGGCTACGAGGAAGCCATTCACAGGAATCCTTTTCCTACCCCACCCCACCCCACAACCCCCAAACTCCTTTTGTTTATCGTAAAGTGGGCAGGCTATAATCAAACATAACGTTCGGAACCCACCGACAAATAAAGTAGCGCTCGCGGGTGGGAAAGGGCGGAACCCATTGCATATTCGCCCCCTTGAATTTCACCCTTAACGTCACCTTAACACAAGGTCGATTTTTCCTTGGCGTCGTCGGCACGCTGTCGAATACAAGTAGCGAGACAGGTATCGCGGGGGAATATTTTATCTGCAGTGACGACCAAAGGATAGAAATTGTTCGTCATTTATCCTTTGTAAAGAAGGATAATGGCCGATTCCTGATTGGGGTACCAGGCAAGAGCTCAGGCGCCGTCCTTCGGTTTTAGAAGTGGAGAAAGCATATACGTACACTTGTAGTGGAGCCTCGTGGGGATATAATTGAGTTTTGCATTCGAGCTTAGCATTATGCGTTATGCATTGGCGTTCGAGTATGTATGGGTTCCGCGTTGGACGAGTGGTTTTCGCGCTCGGCTGCCAATCCTGTGGTCCGAACTGCGATTCTCGGCTAACGTGGAATCAAAGGAATTTATTTTTGGTGATAGAAATTCATTTCTATCTGTAGGTCCCGTTGCTAGGTGACCAATTGATTCCTAGCCACGTAACAATATCTAATCCTTCGGGCCAGCCCTTATAGGAGAGCTGTTAATCAGCTCAGTGGTCTGGCAAAACTAAGATATACTTCGCTTGTGTATGTGTGTGTTTATATTTACGGCCGTAACGCAAAAACAAAGATTTATGACCATGATTGCTTGAATCACGGTAAATTGGAGAAATCAAAGGTACTTTGAGTAAAAATATCTACTATATACTTTTCATAGTACCTTGTCTGGATATAAGGTACAAATAGTTCAGCCATGTTATGACAGAAATAATCTCGGGCATTCAACCCAGATATTGAAAACATCTATCCTCTAGAGAGACGTTGCGTCACCTTTTACTAGAATACATATATGTATGCATATACCTCAATTATTTGTCTACATTTGAGCGCAAAGACATAATAAACCACACGTACAGTTTTATATATATATATATATATATATATATATATATATATATATATATATATATATATATATTATATATATATATGTGTGTGTGTGTGTGTGTGTGTGTGTGTGGTCTGTGCTTTTGCGCTAATATGTAGTAAAGTATTTGACGCAAATGCATGCATATGTTTACGTCAATAAAAGATGATTTAATGTTTTTCGTTAACAGAAATTTTGTAATATCGAGGTTGAATGTATGAGAGTAGATTTATCATAATATAGCTAAAATATTTGTTCCATCTTCTTTTTTATTTACACGGGTTTCCTTATATCCGGACACAGTACGGTAAAAGGTATATATATAGAGATTCTCACTCAAAGTACTTTTGATTTTTCCAATTTAGCGCGATTCAAGTAATCACGGTCATAAATCCTGGTTTCTCCGTTACGGCTTAAGTATAAATTATTCCTTTGCATCAGAGAAATGGAGCAATTTGGCTCTTACGTTTTGTCATCCGTTTGAAAGTCTTGTGTGAGAACATAGGATTGCTTAGAAATACTTCTTCTATTGCTTTGTCAGGTTTGTATGTTTGTTTTACCATTGACTGAATCTAATGAAATGGGATGTGTAGTAGCGATGAACTTCTTGCATCCATTTTTTTTCTTTTTTTGAACTTCTTGTGTCCTTTTTTTTTTCATAATCTAACAAAACGTTTTTGTTTAGCTACAATGAACCACTTGACATCTTTCGTAAATTATGGTCAGTTCAGGGCAATCTTGAGACACGTATTGTGCCTCAAACATATTGAAATTCGTCAGTCAGTTTAATGAAAACGCCGATATATTCTATAGAGAAATGAGAGCTGTGATATTTCAAAAATTTGAAATATTCTTCGTATTTTTATATTTATGTTTAAGTAACATCTTCTGTTCGGAAAGTCCTCCTTTGCTTTCGCCCGATATGGCAGTCAGTCTTGAAATAGGAGATTGAGAAGAATCATCGTGCACATATCTAGGACCTGGGCTTAATTAGTGCTTCTGTAGGTTAACTAATTAATAAACAGAAAAGAAAACTCAAATTAGCTTTCCGTGAAGGACGCGCGATGTCCTTCACTGGAATTACAACTTCATCTCTTCATTTCCTTTGTTTTGTCATGCAAATTTCTGCTCAAGAGCCCGTTTTACCCTACGGCTGTAAATAAACAATAATATCTCCTTTCTCCTTAAATTCATTGGGAAGTTCTTTCATATTCCCATTCGGCGTCAATGACTTTTTCATGGTCTCTCATTTGCAGAGCACATCAATTTTATCTCATACTAAAGGTTATCGGAGTTTTGTTTCATCTCTTTTACTCAGCATCCCTGTGCATCTCACATACCGGGCACTTGTATTTCCCAAATTGCTTTTGCAAGCATCGAATTTTGTAATGATTAACCTTCTCAATGTATTTGTCCGACATCCAAGTTCTCCCAGTCTGTGTGTGTGTGTGTGTGTTTTTTTTTTTTTTTTTTTTTTTTTTTTTGCAGCACTTGAGAATAGTTCTTTTTTTATCTTGCTGCATTAGAGTGATTTTTTAAAAATCTTGTAGCTTTATAGAGTGATTCTATTTTTTATCTTGCAGCATTAGAGAGTGATTTTTTTTATCTTATCATTAGAGTGATTATATTTTCTACCTTGTAATATTAGGGAGTGATTATTTTGTTTTTTAATCTCATAGCATTACGACTGTACGAAATTTTTAGTCTTCCGTTCCCAGCATCTAATACACATTCCGCTTCGTCCTTAGTCGTCCTCGTAAAACTTTCTCTAGTATCATCGCGACGTCATGTTCATGATGCGTCTACTACCACGTCCATGCGTCAACCCAATAAGGAACCGACGTTTAACAGCTACTACAAAGGCTCGGACCGCTTACGACAGATGAAGGAGAACCGCTCCGCTACAATCAGGAACCCGAGAACCTGCTGGCTGCTATCTCTCTGAGGTTTCCCTTTTGTTATAATCATTATTATGAGTCAAGCTTGTCTTCGGGTTTAACTCTCTCTCTCTCTCTCTCTCTCTCTCTCTCTCTCTCTCTCTGCATATCAATTTTCCTTATGTTGTAATTATGAGTCGACTCTCTCTCTCTGCACATCAGTTTTCCTTTTGTTTATTAATTTATGAGTCAACCCTCTCTCTCTCTCGCTCTCTCTCTCTCTCTCTCTCTCTCTCTCTCTCTATATATATATATATATATATATATATATATATATATACATATATATACATCTAAATATATATATATATCATATATATATATATAATAAATTTTTTCCCTTTTTATCAGTTTCTCTTTTATTATAATTATTATGAGTCAACCTTCTCTCTAAGGTAAGGTAAGGTAAGGTCTCTCTCTCTCTCTCTCTCTCTCTCTCTCTCTCTCTCTCTCTCTCTCTCTCTCTCTCTCTCCTCCAACAGATACGCAAGAGCACAATTTCATTACAGTCCGATCATATTTCAGCCAACACAGGTAAGTGCACCGTCGCACCTTTGAAGGTAACATCGGTAAAGTTATATCCAAAGAAACCTCAGGTTGGCCTTGGGGCTGAGACTGAACGTCTTGTTGTCTTAGAGAAAGATGATGATTGCAGAGAGGGTAACAGTCCAGGAAGAGAGAGAGAGAGAGAGAGAGAGAGAGAGAGAGAGAGAGAGAGAGAGAGTCTTAGCAACAGGATTATCCAGCGCATGCACTTGCCGAAGCGCAGACGAACAGTAAGTACTGTTGGCTTTTTTTTTAAATACTGAATCTCGCGTTTTTGTGTGTGTGTGTGTTGAACCTCTCGTATTTTTTTAGTATTGAACCTCCTGTTTTTTTAAGTAATGAACCTCTCTTATTTTTTTGAGTATGGAACTTCTCGTATTTTATTTAATATTGAGCCTCCCGTATTTTTAAGTAATATTGGTTTTTTTTAATACTAAACCTCTCGGTTTTTTTAGTATTGAACCTCTCGTATTTTTTAGTATTGAACCTCGTGTATTTTTTAAGTACTGAACCTCTCGTTTTTTTTTTTTTTTTTTTTTTTTTTAGTATTGAACCTCTCGTTTTTTTTATTGAACCTCCCGTATTTTTTATTATTGATCCTCTGGGTTTTTTTATATTGAACCTCCCGTATTTTTTAGTATTGAACCTCGTGTATTTTTTAAGTATTGAACCTCTCGTTTTTTTTTTTATTTAGTATTGAACCTCTCGTTTTTTTTATTGAACCTCCCGTATTTTTTAATATTGATCCTCTCGTATTTTTTTTAGTATTGAACCTCTCGTATTGTTTTTCTTTTAGTATTGAACCTCCCGTTTTTTTGTTTTTTTTAAGTATTGAACATCTCGTTTTTTAGTACTGAACCTATCGTATTTTTTTCAAGTATTGAACCTCTCGTATTTCTTTCTAAGTATTGAACCTCGGGTTTTTTTCCAGTATTGAACCTCTCGTTTGTTAAGTATTGAACATCTCGTTTTTTTAGTATTGAACCTATCGTACTTTTTTAAAGTATTGAACCTCTCGTAGTTTTTAAAGTATTGAACCTCGCGTTTTTTTTACGTAGTATTGAACCTCACTTTTTTCAGTATTGAACCTCGCTTTTTTTTCTTAAGTATTGAATCTCGCGTACCTTCCCTCCTCCTGTTGTCAGATTTTAAGGGAAAAAAAACATGTATATACGAGCGCGCACATTCACTATTATAATTTGCGGCGTTAAATGTGACCTTAAAGAGCCAAGAGATTAAGATACACGATATTTAAACAAAGCCCTGCATTACAGCCTCGCAGAAATTGAGATAAATGGGTGGAAATTAGCCTTAATAGCACGACTATATTTTCCAAATGTAAATATGGCAATTATTTCAGCGGGAATTAATGATTCGCCTTTATTTCGTTTAGGGGCCCGATTGATAGGTGCGCGGGCGAGAGAGAGAGAGAGAGAGAGAGAGAGAGAGAGTCCGCCATGGAGGCATGAGACTCGTTTTCAACTGATGATTTTTATCATTTGTTTTTCTTTTGTTTTGTAGATTTTTTTCTAAACTGCATTTTGAATTTCAGAGCCCAAAAGTGTGATTTCCTTCCTTACAACATGCGCATACTTTATAAATAAGCTATACTTTAACTATTTGACTTGTATTATTCCAGTTTTACTGTTAGTTTCTAACAGTGATGATCACTCTTGTCTTCCTTCATATCAGACGAAAACCTTTGGAGACACAAGGTCGTCTAGTTCGATCACAGAGGGCAATAGACTCTTGGTTAGCAGAGTTTTGGAACATTATTACGGGCTGCTCTATGAGCAAGAGCCCGTGCTGCCATAAGGTCAGCTAAATCTTGTCGATATAGTGTATTACATTGGAAATATCCGTTGATATTACAAGATAGTACCTGTTATCTTGTAAGTTTATAGATATGTGAGGTTTTGTGTGTGTGTGTGTGTGTGTAGTTATTAATATTATTATTTTCGTCTTGATCTTTGGTAAGATCTTGAGAAACGTCCGCTTAGGAGTACAAAGTAAGAAGTGAAAAGTTCATTCTTTAGTTCAAGAAGCTTTGTGTTCTCTGCTGATATGATTATTTAGTGTTTTTTTTTTTTCAGATTACTCAGTATTTTCGTAGTATTTTCATAGGATCAATTTTGTGGCGCAGTTGTGTAATTTTTCCTCTTGAAAGTTCCACTGTGCCTAACTTATTATTATTATTATTATTATTATTATTATTATTATTATTATTATTATTATTATTATTAGTCGTAGACGAGGTTAACAGACTTGTAGATCCATACAATCCTTCGGCGCTGATGTTCTAGGGATTTATCCAGAAATAATTCCAGACTGTGATCCTTGCAGCCTAAGGACACAAGGATTTTCCTCTTGCGTTCTGAATTTTCTTGATAAAGATGAATATTATTCATTCTTTCACCTTCCATTCCGGTGTATGAATATGTAGTATTGTGCCAGGTGTATGTCTGGTATTTATTTATTTATTTATATTATATGACGGGATCTTCTTTCTTTCACTTGGACTTCCTCTGAATTCTTTCTAATGAGCGCAATATTATTTTGGAGACTGAATTTCAAGTCAGTGGCCCCTGTGGGCTTGTTCCATATGAATAGGTTCCATCTTATGAATATAATAATAATAATAATAATAATAATAATAATAATAATAATAATAATAATAATAATAATGTTGCCATCAAGTCTAGGATCCTTCTATTTTTCTATATTTCATTTATAACGGGACCACTTACAGTCCATGAAACATTTGTGACTAATGGTTTTAGATTAGGACACTTCGTCCCTTTTTTTTTATATGAAATCGCGGCCTTGGATCGGACATAAGTTGTACTTATAATCACGAGGCAATTATAGTGAGAAAAAAAAGAAGATCCATCTATTTTTCAATATTCGATAAGTCGTATGATAGATAAGAGTAACACTTGCTGCTGCTCGGCGTCTCTCTCTCTCTCTCTCTTCTTCGCTTTATATATTATATATATATATATATATATATATATATATATATATATATATATATATATATAAAACCATTCAGGGAACCGCAGACAACACATCAGAAGGAAGAACATTTTTCAGAGACGTTTCGTACATACAATGCGCATCTTCAGTCTTTTGAGATATAAAAACATATACATATCAACACTAAATAAAAGTAGGATTCTTATTATAACTATTATAACAATTAATAATAAGAATCCTACTTTTATTTATTGTTAATATGTATATGTTTTTATATCTCAACAGACTGAAGAGGCACATTGTATGTGCGAAACGTCTCCGAAAAATGTTCTTCCTTTTGATGTGGTTGTCTGCGGTATCCTGAATGGTTGTATGTGATATAACTGCATAGCCTGTGTATATAATAATAATGTGTGTGTGTGCGCGTGTCCTACACGCAAAAAGAAAGATATTTCGATAGGAGAGACACAAATCATCATGTTAATATCCAGCTTAACCTCTGTTGACTCGTACCGCAGTACTTCCTTGAATTGTTGGCGTGTCAGATTTATTGCTCTCTCTCTCTCTTCCATAAGAGCTTTTTCGCGTGTGCGCGCTTTCTTTACATTATCTGTGTAAAAAAGTAATTCTTGAATGTTTGGGTCTAATGTATGAGTTATAATCGCAAAGACACACACATGCAGGGCAGCACACACACTCCCTCTCTCTCTACATGCAGCTGTATCTGTGATTATATATATATATATATATATATATATATATATATATATATATATAATACTATATACACACACATATATATATATATAATATGTGTGTGTGTTACTTTTCTCTCTATGTATACATTACCCAGTATTTAAGCCTTGTCCCCTAAGCGAGATTAGTTCCTATGAAAAATACTAGACAACAAAAATTACGACATTCATACTTTTAACTACTGAATCCTGGATGAAACCCCGGCATATGTATACATGTGTGACAATAGAAGCTGCACATATGATGTCTGTTCATTTATGGTGTGAATCTGGAAGTATAATTAAGCGGTCACTGTTATTCCTTATTTTTCACATTGACTAAGAAAAGGAGAAACACTTGATCTCATAAAACGTGAATGATTATTCCTCAGCCTCATTTTTACGGCCACCACTCTCTCTCCTCTCTCTCTCTCGTTTCCATACATGATTTATCCCCGTATTTATTTATCGAGACAGGCCCTGCCCATCTTGAGATGTGGCGAAGTCGAGTAGGTGTTGAATAATTGCCCTCTTGGATCCCTATCGAGTATGGGAATACTGTTTATGCTCTCTCTCTCTATAAGGTCTCTCTCTCTCTCTTTCTTTCCTCTCTCTGGGCATGTTGATTCGGATTTCGTAATCACCTTTATATTTTGCATGAGAATACACACACTCTCTCTCCCTTTCTGGGCATGTTGATTGGAATTTCTTAATCACCTTTATATTTTGCATGGGAATACTCTTTCTCTCTCTCTCTCTCTCTCTGGGATGTTGATTCGGATTTCGTAATCACCTTTATATTTTGCATGGGAATTCTCTCTCTCTCTCTCTCTGGGCATGTTGATTGGGATTTCTTAATCACCTTGATATTTTGCATGGGAATACTCTCTCTCTTTCTCTCTCTCTGGGCATGTTGATTGGGATTTCTTAATCACCTTTATATTTTGCATGGGAACTCTCTCTCTCTCTCTCTCTGGGCATGTTGATTGGGATTTCTTAATCACCTTTATATTTTGCATGGGAATACTCTCTCTCTTTCTCTCTGGGCATGTTGATTGGGATCTCTTAACCACCTTTATATTTTGCATGGGAATACTCTTTCTCTCTCTCTCTCTGGGCATGTTGATTGGGATTTCTTAATCACCTTTATATTTTGCATGGGAATACTCTCTCTCTTTCTCTCTCTGGGTATGTTGATTGGGATTTCTTAATCATCTTTATATTTTGCATGGGAATACTCTTTCTCTCTCTCTCTCTAGGCATGTTGATTGGGATTTCTTAATCACCTTGATATTTGCATGGGAATACTCTCTCTCTCTCTCTCTCTCTCTCTCTCTCTGGGCATGTTGATTGGGATTTCTTAACCACCTTTATATTTTGCATGGGAATACTCTCTCTCTGGGCATGTTGATTGGGATTTCTTAATCGCCTTGATATTTTGCATGGGAATACTCTCTCTCTCTCTGGGTATGTTGATTGGGATTTCTTAATCATCTTTATATTTTGCATGGGAATACTCTTTCTCTCTCTCTCTCTGGGCATGTTGATTGGGATTTCTTAATCGCCTTGATATTTTGCATGGGAATACTCTCTCTCTCTCTCTCTGGCATGTTGATTGGGATTTCTTAACCACCTTTATATTTTGCATGGGAATATTCTCTCTCTCTCTCTCTCTGGGCATGTTGATTGGGATTTCTTAATCGCCTTGATATTTTGCAAGGGAATACTCTCTCTCTCTCACTTTTGTGGTATATTGACTGGGACTTGTACATGTCTGATATTTTCTACATCCTTGATTTCATGGGCCTAATTTTAAGGTGAACTATTGATGGTTTTAATTTCCAGTTGCGTTATTACATGATGTATAATCACAGGAAAACTATTTGCTTTGTACATGAAGAATAAAGACTATGTACGTGTTAATGTTGCACACATATATGTATATAAGCAAGAGTGATGAGTTTTTTTATGGTCGTATGTTTGCAAAGGGATGTGTATGATATTTTCATATACATTTATTCAATAAGCAATATGCGTTTGTTGAAGAGAGAGAGAGAGAGAGAGAGAGAGAGAGAGAGAGAGAGAGAGAGAGAGAGAGAGAGAGATTAGGAAAATAGATTCCAGTTTTCCATAAAGGAAGATACATTCCACCCATATCAGTTCTTGCTTAGGTAGCCGTCTTTACAACGCGGATCTACATTATATATTACGAGTTTCTGTACGTATTCTTGCAAACTCCATGCGTGCGT
>NC_087217.1:54141091-54143591 GCF_015104395.2 Macrobrachium nipponense | reverse complement strand
AGAAATATATATATATATATATATATATATATATATATATATATAAATATATATGTGTGTGTGTGTGTGTGTGTGTGTGTGTGTGTGTGTGTGTATGTATGTAGTATGTATGTATGTATGTATATTTATGTACAGACCAACAAACATATAGTACCTTGCTTCTCTAGTGCGTTGAGCACCATGACAGAATGGAAAATTATGTAGATTACCTCGCAGCGACACCACCCAGTACATTTGGCTCCCAGAAATCACTTGACCCCCATAAAAGGACATTATCGGCATTTTCTCTCGTGAAGCATCTGCCGGGACCCTGTTCTCTTTAAAAGGATCTGCCTCCTATTCTTTCTCAGAGGATACTCTCGTAAAACAACGTCGAGTTTGGCCGCGTCCCAATAATGGGAACCTTTTTTACTGTGGTGGCCTGTCTCGTCCTTGCCCCCACCCTACTTCCTAGTTAAATTAGTTATCTCGTTAGCATTATTGTCAACTCCTCTTACTCCTACTGTCACTCTTCTTGTTATTCTTTATGTTACTCTGCTCCTCTTACTTTCATTCCTCTATTTCTCTTATCTGCATTCCTTTATTACTCCTGCTTTCATTCCTATAGTTCTTAGTTACTCTATCTTACTTTCATTCCTCTGTTCCTCCAACTTTCATTCCTCTATTCCTTAGTTAATCTACTTCTCTTACTCTCATTCCTTTATTCTTCATGTTACTCTACTCTTCTTACTTCCATTCATTCATTCTTTATGTTATTCTGCTCCTGTTACTTTCATTCCTTTATTCTTTGTTGTTTTACTCTTCTTACTGGCATTCCTTTATTCTTTATGTTACTCTACTCCTCTTACTTTCATTCCTTTATTCTCTTTTGCTCTACTCCTCTTACTTTCATTCCTTAATTCTTTGTTACTCAACTCTTATTTCCATTCCTCTGTTCATTGTATTACTCTAGTATGTGTGTGTTTGTAGTTATATGTTTATATATATATATATATATATATATATTATATATATATATATATATATCATATATGTATATATATATACATATGTATACATATATATATCATATATATTTACATATATATATATATATATATATTTACATATATATATATACATATATATACATATATATATATATATATATATATATATATATATATATACACATATACACATCTGTATATATATACCCAACCCGCATATATATATATATATATATATATATATCCAGTATTATATGATATATATGTATGTATGCATATGTATATACTTGCATGCATTTATGCATTTAACAGAGCTTGTGTCAAATGTACACGCATGTGTTCTTGTACACCTGCCTCAGGTATCATCCTCAGTCCTGCCTCGTTAAATAATCTACTGCGTACAAATGCAGGAAGTTCGCTGTTAAAAAAAAAAAAAAAAAAAAAAAAAAAAAGTTTTGTTACCTACTTAGAAGATAGAAGACCACGAACCGGAAACCAAATTAAAATCGACCACATAACAAATATAATATGGTTTTCCGAAATCTCTCCGATACCGTGGCAAGCGAAGCAGATGCATCACATCTGATAAGGACCCGGGATGCTATGTGGGTTCGAACTCGGAAGCGGGTCTTGTCGCTGGGTCCTTCATCTGATGAGTGGTGTTTTATATATATATATAGTATATATATATATATATATATATATATATATAATATATATATATATTGCATTTTCTTTTAGTGTTCTTGTTTTTATTTATTTATTTATTTATTTATTTTTTCATTTTATTTTTTTTTTTTTTGGGGGGGCAATTTTTCAGTATTATCTGGTTTAGTCTGTCCTATTTTTTTCTCTCTCTCTTACTGTATGTTTTTTTTTTTTTTTATTAATTTTTCAGTCTTATCTGTTTAGCATAATTTTTCAAGTCATTTCATCCGATTTTGCAATTTTTTTTTTTTTATCTGGTTCATTTGTGTTTTTCAGTTTTTGTATTTTGTAATCTTTGTCTTTTTTTAGTTTTTCTTTCAATTCTGCAGTTTCTCAGTCTTTTTATTCAGCTGATTTATTTGATATTTTCTAGTTTTTTCCATGAACTGTGATATATCCGATGAATTATTTATGAAAAAAAAACCTTATCTGATCTTCCAGCAACGATAAAGAGAACACCTTTGTTGGATTTTAGCTCAATATCAGAGGAAGAATTCTGGCGGCCCTTCCTATTCCTTGAATAGTTCAAAGGAAGTTACGATTAGAATGTATATAGTAAATTTGCTACTTTTAACCGTCAAATTGTGTACAGTTTTTATGCGTGTCTTTTCTGTTCGTATTTTACGATTAACATTTTCCTACATTTTTCCTTACTATATAATTATATGACTACATATTATGCATCAAAATTATTTTGCGAATAATTATCGAACTTCATTTTCAAGGGTCTTTCTGGGGAAACATACGCCCTCGACATCTTCAAGATTCGTGAAGTCGAAATGGAGCAATTTAATAACATTCTT
>NC_087217.1:54136091-54138591 GCF_015104395.2 Macrobrachium nipponense | reverse complement strand
GCTTGTGAGGTTTTGAATGCTGTTGATATGCTTGCTTGTGGTATAGTGCTGGTATTTACAGCGCAGTTATATTGATGAGAGAAGGGGAGGGTGGTGGGTATTGTGGGTTGAATGGGCTGGGGTTGGGTGGGGAAAGGGGAGGGGGAAGAGATAGAGAGGGGGTGTGGTTGTTCTGGCGATAAGGAACTTCAGTCTCAGTAGCTTTTGCGTTATCATATTGATATATTTTGTGATGAATGCAGGTGTATCATTGCCACTTGCAATATGGCAATCATGAAGAGGGGGATGGAGTTTTGAAGCTACTGCAAATATTTCATGTTGTCGACAAGAAAAAAGCACCTCGTTATTGTCAACATTACTGCGCATCGTGCGTTGTTTTTCGACTGCACGTTCAGTTGTGTTTGGAGGTGCAGAATATATATATAAACTATATATATATAGTATATATATATATATATATATAAATTATATAGTATATATTATATATGTGTGTGTGTGTGTGTGTGTGTGTAAGTATATATATATATTTATGTATATATATACATATATATATATAATTATATATATATATATTTATGTATATATACACATAAATATATATATATATATATATATATATATATATATATATATATACATATATACATACATATGAAGGAGAGAGAGAGAATATTTATAACTGTTCAAATCCCCTTATCAAAATCATCTTTACTTCGAATGATCGCCCACTCTACAGATCGTCGATAATATATATATATATATATATATATATATATATATATATATATATATATATATATATATATATATATATATATATCTATATATATATATATATGTATATATATATATTATATATATATATATATAAGGCGTTTTTTCCTCAAGAAGAAAACGATAGAATTGAGCGTTTGAGGAAATAGGGATTCTTCTTGTGAGGAGGAGGAGGAGGAGGAGGAGGAGGAGGATGGGAGGACCGCCAGTGTCTGTGTTTATTTACGATAATTTACCCGCCATTTACGTGGCGGTAAATGGGCGTTATTCCATATTAAGCAAATGATGTATTTGACATCTGACAAAGTGCCCTGCATTTACACCTGGGCTTCTGCAACGAATGGTGTTCATTTTCAAAACTTTTTTCTCTCTCTCTCCATAAGGAGTATTTGTCTGATGGTGCGATTTCTCGATGGAATTTATGATTATAAGTTCTTTTTTTTTTTATTCAGCCCTTTTTTTTAACAGATTGATTTTAAATAACTTCCTCTGGTGGCGATAATGTTTTTTCTTTAAATCTGATGACGCAATTTATAGAGAAATTTGTATCATAATGATTATTTTTCTCTTGTAGCTGTTAACCTAATACGAAATTAACTTTTTCTCGTACCTGAATCAAAAATAAATTATTTTAACTGCATTTTTATTTTATTTTTCTCGAAGGTGTTACCCATAATAAATCCATCTCTATTTGGAAGAGCATTTTTACATTTTTTTCTACTTTGACATTTATTTTTAGTTCCCTATTTCCTGTTTTTAGATTTACTGTGTAGTAAATCTATCTAATTGAACAGTTCTGGAAATGGTATTATTTTTACCCCTACCATTTTTTTGTATATTTGATATAGTACCCATAATGAATATACCACATGTAATTTTAGAATATATTTAACTATATTTTTCTTTTATTATTACCTTTCTGTCTGTCTTTTTTTTAAATTGTTGCTGAGATAAATTCATCTAACTGATCCATTTTTAAGGGAATATGATTTCATTTTTTTTATCATTCTGACATGCTCCATTACATCGCATTATGAATTTTCAAAAATAAATTTTAACTTTATATTTTTATTTTATTTTTTGTTTTCTACTTTCGTCTTTTTCTGAAACACTGAAAATAAATTATCTAAGTGGAAGATTTTTAAGGGGGAACTTATTTAACTTTTCTTGATCTCTTTGACATGCTATATTAAATACATTGTGCAATGTTTTAAAGAATTTTTAGATATATATTATATATTATATATATATAGTATATACACGTATATGCATATGTATATATATATGTATAAAATGTGTATACACGCAGACATATATTGATATATATTTATATATATAATATATATATATATATATATAATATATAATATATATCAACTTAATGAGAAAAATCAATCTAACTGAACGATTTTTATGGGAAATTTTATTTAATTTCTCTTAAAATTTTAACATGTTCATATGTGTTAAATCTACCTAATGGTACCCCTCACCCCCAAAAAAAACGTGAGAGAGAAAAAAAAAGTGTATTTGTGGATCCTCTTGACTATTGACCCCCCCCCCCTCCCCACAAAAAGAGAAATTTAAAAAAAAACTGTATTTGTGAATAATTACAGACCAGCAACGGCTTCTTCCTCTCTTCCTTGATAGAGGAAGAAGGGTTTAACGACAAAAAGGGACGAAATTTGACAGGTATTTGCCCTCGTTATGTCCTTCTTACTCCGAAGGT
>NC_087217.1:54121091-54128591 GCF_015104395.2 Macrobrachium nipponense | reverse complement strand
AAGAAATTTCTTGGCACATATTATCATGGGACTGAGTATTGTATAATTGCTCGAGAACGTATTATATGATCACTTGAAAAAGCGTTACATAGTTACTTGAAAATGAAGACAATTATGACGTGTTCCTGATTACGGTTGTCCTGTCATATTTTGCAAGAGAAAGTGGTTCCCCCAAAAAAGTTCATTTTAGCACCGGAAAAAAAAAAAATGAGATCGAAGCCGACCTTGATGACTTCAAAATAGCTATATATATCAATCTGGTAAGTCTTTAAGTATATGTGACCATGACTAGTCCCGAATTTGTTTTTACTGAAAGGAGACGTTATGGGGTACTTTGGTATGGCGGTGATTCAATTTTCAGTTTTGCGGTGATTCAATTTTCAGACAGCTTCCGTGTAATAACGATATATGACACCCACTTTGCTGATGTGGAATGCTTCTATCCTGAAACTTAGCAAGTTCAAGCTCAAATTAAGTTTGTCGTTTATGTGAGTCATCACACGTAATTATATATATATATATATATATATATATATATATATATATATATATGTGTGTGTGTGTGTGTGTGTGTGTATATATTTATATATATATATATACTATATATATATATATAATATATATATAAATATATATATATTTTTTTTTTTTTTTAAATCAAAGTCATCCTATTCGACTGGGTGGTTTTTATATTGTGGGGTTCCGTGTTGTATCCTGCTCCTTAGGAGTCCATCACTTTTCTCACTATGTGTGCTGTTTCTAGGAGCACACTCTTATGCATGAGTCCTGGAGCTACTTCGGCTTCTAGTTTTTCCAGGTTCCTTTTCAGGGATTATTATTATTATTATTATTATTATTATTATTTCAGTAGATGAAACCTATTCACATGAAACAAGCACACGTGGGCCATTGACTTGAAATTCAATCTTCCAAAGAATGTTGGTTTCAACCTCCCACAACAGACCCCACACTGCAGCATTAACTGATCACGATACAGAGCCAGTGATTTTTCATCGCCCTGTAGGAGACGCGAACCCGTGACATCTGAGTGGCATTCCACGACATTAACCACTGTACCATCGGACCAGTATATGAATATGTGTAATCTAACTAAGGAAGATACGCTTTAAATCTTTGATAATGTCTTCTCAATTTTTTTTTTTTTTTTTTTTGCTTGGAAATATTTTGAGTTTCCCTGCAAATTTAAACACCTAACGGGGGTAGTACCGTCAGTGCACCTCAAGTGGTGCACTGTAGGCATTACTAAAGGTTCTTTGCAGCGTCCCTTCGATCTCTAGATGCAACTCCTTTCATTCCTTTTACTGTACCTCCGTTCATATTATCTCTCTTCCATCTTGCCGTCCAGCCTCTCCTGACTATTATTCCTGTTACACCTTGCAAACCTATCTACTCTCAATTTCCCTTCCAGCGCTGAATGACCTCATAGGTCCCAGTGCTTGGCCTTTGTGTTTAAACTATATTCTATTCCATTCTGGAAATTTTAAATTCCTTGGAAAGTACCTACTGAGGATAAGCCATTCTTTAATGCATGGCGCTGAAGAGAGTGAAGCATATATATATTAATACATATGTATATATAAATATGTGTATTATATATACATGTGTGTACATTCTCGTTAGCTGTTGTAAGAATATTGGCATTATGTTTTAAATCGATAGGTATTGTGCACTCTGGTTTATCATTCTTCCCACAAAATATAAAGTTCTTGCTAACTTTCCTACCCAAGTTAAAGAGCTAAAATTAATGCCTTGTAAAAACTCTTGTATCTTCAGCAAGACACAAACGTCCTTGAAGTAATTCGGGGAAATAAAACGTGCGGTAGCCAGTATTTTTGAATTGCAAGAAACGCGCTAAGATATATTCGCTGGGTTATGTAATGTGAGGAACTCCACAGTCGAACTAATTAAGAAACAATTACATTTATATTCTTTATGTTCCACCTTGGGGGGAGAGGGGGTGGGAGGGAGTGGGGGTCGGACAGGTAAGATAGGTGGGGTTGCTTCCCCCCACCCTACATGCCGTAACGGGGTAACTCAGACACGTAAAGTTTTGGTCCCTCCTAAATTATATTCTAAACCCCGCGGTACCGTGCTATGTGGTATGTGGTATGTGCTTATGTTGTCTCAGTGCTTCGTTTAGGACGACTAGACCCCGACATCAAGGTGAAAGAAATACCTCGGGATATGAGACAAAGTTTTGAACTGAAAGATCACAGTGATATTACCGGAGTCGATGTCACCACAGCTTCGTGTTGTCACCTTTTCCTCAATTTGCTTTTATTTCTGTTTTCCTTTGGGGTCAGGAGTATGTGTGAAGTACACACGCACACACATATACACGGACATACACACATTTGTATGTATGTATCTAGTATGTACTGTGTGTGTACTGCAAAATGTGTGTACTGCTTACGCCGCATACAACAAGCACGTTCATATTTTGTATTATTATTAAATATAGGCAAACTAACACATTTTATATATATATATATATATATATATATATATATATATATATATAGTATATATATATATGTGTGTGTGTGTGTGTGTGTGTTCGTGTGTGTACTGCATTATGGTTGTATTGCTTACGCCGCATACAACAAGAACGTCCATATTTTGCATTATTATTGAATGCAGGCAAACTAACACATTACATATATATACATATATATTATATGTGTGTATGTGTACTGCATTATGTATGCGCTACTTATTAGTAATTGCAAGCAAATACATTATATACGTATATATAAATATATATATATATATATATATATACTATATATATATATATATATAATATTATATTGTTTGTGTGTGTATTCAATATATCAAATGTGTGTATGTGTAAAGAGATACTATATGCTTAACTTTTACCCAAAATTCCCCTTGACTCCTTAAAAAGGAAAAAAAAAACCTTTGTCATTTTCAGACGGTTCATTTCTTCGGATCTCTTACTGTATGAACACAAGTACGAACCAAAACCTTTCTCGCACCCAGGACGCGACGTTCATATATCTTTTCGTAATAATTATCTCTTGTTTTCTCTCTCTCCTTTTTCTGATATTTACGGTATATTTCTTTCCAAAGTCCCTTCACACTTTAAACGTATAATCTTTGGCTTGTGACCACTTAAGAGGTGTTAAGAATCTAAACGCATCGCCGTGGTCCTCAGAAATTAGAGGGCCAGGAAAATAATAGGAGGAAGACATTGCGTTTTATTGTGTTGGGAGAAGAAGGAACGTGTAATGGCAAAGAGTATTCTCAACCTTTGGTGCCGGGAATGGTAAGATCGTCTTCGCGATAGTCTCTCTCTCTCTCTCTCTCTCTCTCTCTCTCTCTCTCTCTCTCTCTCTCTCCTGTGTCATTCCCTTTATTTATAAATTGACTTGGTTTCATATTCAAGATGTTTATCAAATGCATTCTCTCTCTCTCTCTCTCTCTCTCTCTCTCTCTCTCTCTCTCTCTCTCTCTCTCTCTCTCTCTCTTCTGTGTAATTCCCTTTATTTATAAATTGACTTGGTTTCATATTCAAGATGTTTATCCTTTGCATTCTCTCTCTCTCTCTCTCTCTCTCTCTCTCTCTCTCTCTCTCTCTCTCTCTCTCTCTCTCTCTCTCTCTCTCTCTCTCTCGCTCCTGCGTCCTTCCCTTTCATCCTTTTGTGTTGTTAAAATCGCTTAATGTGTGAAATGTTGAATTTATATGATACATATGTTCGGCAAATTTATATATTGACTCTGTCTCATATTCAAGATGTTTATCAGATGCATTCTCTCTCTCTCTCTCTCTCTCTCTCTCTCTCCTCTCTCTCTCTCTCTCTTTTCTTTGTCTCCTTAATTGGTTCTGTGAAACGCACTTGAAATTGGAAATGTTGACTTTTGTGTAACACATTTATTCAGCAAATTTGTAAATGGTGTTTGATGTATGTTTTGATGTTGCATATAAAATGTTCTCTCTCTCTCTCTCTCTCTCTCTCTCTCTCTCTCTCTCTCTCTCTATCTTTGTTGTACATATATACGTGTGTGTGTATGTTATATGTTGAATTAGTAAAAAGAGTTGTTATCATGTACAATGAAACCAAGTGCAACTAGTAATGCAAATGTCGTATCCAGTCCTTTCTTGAAAACAGAGAGAGAGAGAGAGAGAGAGAGAGAGAGAGAGAGAGAGAGAGAGAGAGAGAGAGAGAGAGAATGTTTGCATAATTAGAAAAATGTACAACATACTGTTTCGATATCACCACCTCTGAGAAGTAAGTGTCTTTTCACTCATTATACACAAAACCCACTCCTGTATATTATATTGTCCCAAACCATGAGATCATTAACTCAAATAAGGTAAAGGAACCATCAGTGTTGACAAACTTCGCCAACTGCGTTTGTTTATTTACATAAACTGCTTCTTCCTGTCCCCTTCCTTTATTTGCCGGAGTTAATTAGGCAAATTGATGGATGACGAAATCGCATGTTTCTGCTGCTGCTGCTTCCCCGGTATCGCTCTTCTCTCTCACCTGTCAAAAGCGGTTTCACCTGTCAAAAGATCCCGTAGGGAAGGGGGGGTTGGGGTAGCACCGTCAGCGCACCCCGTGCGGTGCACTGTAGGCATAACTTAAGGTTCTTTGCAGCGTGCCTTCGGCCCCTAGCTGCAACTCCATTCATTCCTTTTCCTGTATCTCCTTTCATATTCTCTTTCTTCCATCTTACTTTCCAGTTTCTCCTAATAATTGATTCATATTGCAACTGTGAGGTTTTCTTCCTGTTACACCTTTGTAACCTTATACTATCAATTTCCGTTCCAGCGCTGAATGACCTCATAGGTCCCAATGCTTGGCCTTTGGCCTAAATTCTATTTTCAATTGAATTCAACCTGTTAAAAGAGGATTTTCATCAACTGCTTTCATGGTTTCTTCTGATGACATGATCGAGGTCACCTTTGTATAATGTGGCAGGGAAAATATGTTACTCAGCAAGTCATAATCGACCTTATGTCTGACTCTTTATGAAGAGTAATTTTCTTATTGTTATGTTATGACGTCACTCATCTTCGATTTGTAACCCAATCATTGTTATTTAGAAGATGAAAACTATTCATATGGAACAAGCCCACAAAAGGGGACATTAACTTGAAATTCAAGCCTCCATAGAATATGGAGCGACAGAAGCTAAGGTGTGATGATAACAGATCAGCATCGAACTTTATTTAAAATAAAAAAAAATTAATAAAAAAAAATAAAAATAAAAAATAAAACGTCAATTGGAGAACAGATGTATTTTTAAAAATATCTACAAACAGTTTCGGAGCGTCATTCTTCCTCTTCAGTTTGGAGACACTAAAAGCTAAAGCTAAGGATTTTAGTTTATAATTTTCATTCTCACTTTCATTCTTTTGCAATGAATAATTTTCACATGAGATGACAGTGATTATTTTCTATATGTGGGTGCATATGGGTCTGACATCTTTTCTTTCAATTGCTTTTGAGATGGAAATGTGTTTTTCCGCATAGGAGATGATGACCTTGTGTATACCCATGTCTATAGCTGCGTCTATTTGTGATTTCGCCATCTCTTATTTATATGAAATTACTAACTTATTATTTTGTTCGAGTGATACTTTTATAGTTCTATATCTCACCACTGGTATATACGTTGGTAAAGAGCTGAATAAACAGCCTTACTGACTCTTACTCCTCTCCCCCCCCCCCCCCCCCCCCCCCCCACTAGTACCTTTTCTACTAGCAGGCCTTTCAATAGGTTACTACAGTAAGAAGTTATAGGTGTATTATTTATTTGTGCTGCTGATGTCGGAACTTTTCTTTGTGGGGTCTTATATATCTCCGATTAAAATAGGCTTCACGCATTGAATGCAGGTATTATTATTAAGAACACAAAATGCATGCATGCGAATACTTGGTTATATCATTTTTATACTTTTTTCAACTTATTAAATAGATTTTTTCACAATTTTTCTTTTCGTTCACGTGAAGTTGTTTTGTATTAACTAAATTTTCAAAAGATTCGCTTGTGTATGGAATTTGAAAGATCATACAAGGTTAATGGTGATGTACTGTGTATGCATGTGTCTGTCTGTCTGTCTATCTGTGTGCGTACATAAATCACTTTAGTTATTTTGTAAACTTATTCTTCTGTCAGTCTGTCTCTTTTATTGTCTAAACCATTATAGTAGTGTAAAGAATTCTGCTCTCTCTCTCTCTTGTACTTGTATACATACATACATAAATGATTCACTAACGGGTATTATAGCAAAAAGTAGCAAAATTTTTTTTCTTTTCGTACAAAATTACATAATGACAAATGTATAGAGCTTTGCTCATGTTGCCACTGTGTGATGGAGGACGATAAGGTCTTTTTGTTTTGGGGGAGGGGGCGATGATGGTGGGGAGGGAGGGGGAGGGACTTAAGAGTAAAGTGACGTTGTTGAAGATTAAGTGGAGAGAAAACTATAGGAAGGAGCCATGAATCTTCCACGCTTTAAATTATGGGGGTCTTGATTGTGGATATTTTCCTTTTTCATTTACGTTTTTTTTTATTTTGTACGAACACAAGCTGTGTTGTGTTCTTACGTATTTTTTTGATATATAAACAAATGTTGCATTCAAACTACTTATACTACAGACCTCAGTATTCAACTACTTATAAAAGTGTTCATTGCATCCCATTGCATCCCATTATATGAAGTATGCTTTGTGTTCATTTTGTTATATGACATTAAGTTCTAATAAGGAAAGTAATTTTTATAAATGCTCTAATATTCATTTTATTTCCCGTGGAAATAATAATGATATAATAATAGCTGTTTCCATTCATTCAATTTAAATAATTATCTCTATGAGTCTTATAACCTTCTATACATCTGCGCTAATGAAAAGGCTATATATAGGACTCTTAGACAAGATTTATAAAAAAGAATTAAATGCTATAGCAACGCATAATATGTTCAACGATGCTGCCACCTCACAGAAGGCTTTTCTCCCTTGTTTCAGATTAAGCTGTCCTATGCCAGCGGAGCCGCTCGCTCTTGACATCCCTTAAAACCAGGACCATAAGAAACCGGTTTTTTGGCTATATAATGGTCAAGGGTTTTTATTCTGTCTACTGTTGCTTTTCATTCAGCTGGAATTAAGATAGACTGAGGAAACATAAGTCAACATTAGTTATGGTTAACCAGCGTGTCAGTGACATATCACGTTGAGCCCTGATTGCGACCACTGCAGTCGTCTAGTTACCAGGTAGTATAATATATATTTTATATATATGCATGGGTTGTGTGACTTTTGATAGACGAGTGGTTAAAGTCACTGTGTATCGTTGTTTCTAAATCAAAGAGGCCTGTGTTCGAATCCCAGCTGGTGCGGATACACTTAATCAGTCATTCCTTTTGGGTGTAAGTATTCCACGAGGTATAGTGAATTGGATTGTAAACGATGTTTGTCGGGTAATATTTTTTAGTAATATATTATA
>NC_087217.1:54108591-54113591 GCF_015104395.2 Macrobrachium nipponense | reverse complement strand
AATATAGTATAATCTACTGTTCACTTATATCTGTAATTGTAACAGCCATAATGCCCTCTTAACTTCTCGGATTCTTCAAACTTTTTGGATACCCTTATCACCAATGTCACCAAAAAGCCTCAGCTCCAAATGTAAGAATATAAAGTAACTCTGATTCCAGAGTATCAGAACGAAGTCACCTTGCCGACCTGACCACGACCGCAAATCACGTCCGTGTTCATCAAATTATTTATCGCAAAACGTTTGATATCAAGACTTTAAAAGAAATTATTGTTTAGATGTTTTGGAATGGCTTTATAATACTGTACGAAAAATTTCTTTACATTTTTCAGTTTTTAAATCTATGGTGCCTTATCCTGTAAGTGAGATATTTTTATGGATGCAGCTATTGTTGATATCTAAGTAAGTCACATCTTAGTTTACTTTTGATGATCATATAACCAACTCAGAAACGATTATATAAGTATGTATGTATCAGCGGATAATTGTTTATTCACAGATAGCCCAACCGTCGCCGTCATGAGAAGTCAGGCTAGCCTATATTCCAGTGCAATTCTTTATTCCTTTACGAATAAAACAGCGCCTGCGTTGTGTCCACTTTTTCTAGTCAGTACGTACCATCTGTCTAACAACCCCCTCCCCCTATTTTTCCTTAAGATATCCATCTGGTTGATTTATGGTTTGTGGTCATTAAGAATTACGTCGCAACATCTGAGTTATTGACACCTTAAGGAAATTAAATAGGAAACTAAAAAATAAAAACAAGTAAAAATTGCGCCGAAGTTTCTTACGGCCTAATCGAGTTTTCTGTACAGCGTACAATGCTGTGTGAAACTCTCAGCCACGGCCCATGAAACTCTCAGCAGCGTCCCATGAGACTTTCAGCTACGGCCCGGTGGTGGCCTGTACTTTTGGTACCTATAGTGGTGCCAGGCGCACGATGTGGCTAACTCTGACCTTAAATAAAATTCGGTATGTTTGATGTTTAGAGGATGGATGACCAACATACCAATTTGCAGCCCTCTAGCCTCAGCACTTTTTAAGATCAGAGGGCGGACAGAAAAAGTGCGGCCGGACGGACACAGCCATCTCAATAGTTTTCTTTTACAAAAAAAACTAAATTAGTTTGATGCAGCATATCATCATCACAGCTGGTGATATCTCTTGTAGGGACAGAAAAGTATCTTCCCGGGCCCCAGATGTTAAAAGAATATTACCGCTTATGAAAGCATATGAACACAAGTCGTGTAATGTAGTGGATTGCCGAAGTGTATTCCCCCGTCCCGTCAAAATTACAAGGAAAGATCGTCTCGTGTCGTATTAAATCGTCTATTTATACATCCTCTCCTATACATAAATAACGTTATATCGTCTCTAAGGATAGTGAGAGAGTCGGGACCGGAGCATGCGTGCTCTGATGAGGTTCTTACTATCGTAAATATGGCATAATTCCACGCTATTTTACGGCAACCCAAGTCGTGCACACCGGAGGCTACAGCGAACAGCGTTGCCAGAATGGCGAAACATCTTTCGAAAGTGCTTTCCGTTTTCTTTTCTAATTTTCTTCGCGTTTCTCTCTGTTTTATTACACGATCATTTCATCAAGCTACGCATGAAAATGTTTGTTATTCTCACATGACTTTAGCTACTCTGAAATGTTCTTTTTCAGTCGTTCGTGGTTTCGTGATGTGACACGTAGGTAATGGCAACACTGCGTTACGTAGGACCGGGGTCTCCTTCCATGATAACACCTTCCGAACTACGCGCAAATAACAAACAAAAACTTTAATTACAGCGCTCGTGTTCATCCATTTTAGCCGATCTCTTTCTCTTACGTTTACACACGCACATATATTTGTACATCATGCAGTATCTATCGTCAGTTTGTTCGAATCGGAAAGATGGAGTTTCCACTTTTCTCAGTTGACGATGTTTCTGGCATAATATATATATATATATATATATATATATATATATATATATATATATATATATATATAGTATTTATGTATATAAAGTTATTGATTCAGTTATACACGTTTATCTCAAATTAAGTTCCCGAAGATTAGGCCATGGATGTCATTAAATGTCGAATTCACTGTAAGTTGTGCTTTAATGTTTGTATAATATATATATATATATATATATATATATATATATATATATATATATATATACATATACACACACACACACACACACACGAGTGTGTGTGTGTTTGTATGTACGCAGGCACGAAATACTAAAAAATGCCAACGGACCAGTTAACAATCCAAATAAGATTTAAGGATGAAATGGATGGAAATTTGCATCATAAGTTTATAAATTACTTTAGGACGACCTCTATTCATATACGACATAAATCGTAAATCGTTCTACAACAATGAAACTATACGTCCCAGATTTTGTCTATTATAAAGTGAAGTTGTGAGAAGAGCGTTAAAATTCATATGGTAACAGTGAAAATTGTAAGAAGCTCCATCTTCCCTTGGCAGAATAGTGCGTGGTAGTGTCAGCTGAACTCCCACTTGGATGAGAACTGTTACACGGGAGGGCTGAGATGAGTGGAGACCGATGGAAGTGAAAGCACGGAAAGACAAGAGTGGCCATTTGTATCTCACGGCGATGATGACAAAAATTTACAACTATCTTCATATATATATATATATATATATATATATATATATATATATATATATATATATATATATACACACACACACTTCTATATGTCAATTTCTAACTCACATTGGATCGAACCCTGGTCTTCTCAAATGAAAGGCAAGGGCGCTACCAACTAACCCACACATGTCATAAAAAAGGTTGGAACTAAGAATTTTTTTTACTAGGAGTTTCTTTAATGATTTGTGTGGGTCAGTTGGTAGTGCCCTTACCTATCATTTGAGAGGACCTGGGTTCGATCCTGATGCGGGTCAGAAATTTCTTTTTGCGAAACACAGGTTCCTGTGTTGATTAGTTCCAGTGTATATATAATATATATTATATATATATCATATATATATATATATAACTCTTGATAATATTCATATTGTTATGTAAACACATCTCAATGAATTTATATTTTTTAGAACGCTTAAACAAAAAAACAAAACAAAAATCGCTGCAAAACTTTCACCAGGTGAGTTCTGGTTACCTGCATCGGTCCAGTCATGTTAATTCCCACGGGCGCTTGCAAAAATAAATCTAGTAATGCATTATCAATACACCCTAGAGCAATCTGCATTGTGTAGTATTGGAGTTTAAAATCCATCTGTTTTAGTACTAAAGTTTTTTCATACAAAGATCATTGAGCTTCAGTATTGCTGATCTGTGTTGCGTTTCGATTATATTTGCATTGCTAGAATATCTTACCTGAGGTAATTATGGAGATCGTGTGAGAGATTCAGCTGCATTTTGTCGAATAAAAATCGCTAGATTTATATCTGCTGCTGCAAGGACTCTATGAATGTATTTGGTGAATGACATTGGAGAGAGAGAGAGAGAGAGAGAGAGAGGAGAGATTCGATCAGAATGGAAAGAGGAATGCCCCAGGAGAGAGAGAGAGAGAGAGAGAGAGAGAGAGAGAGAGAGAGAGAGAGAGAGAGAGAGAGATTAAAGGTCCACAATAATATTTTGGGATTATGTGGGTATAAAATATGTGTGTCATTGTGGACCCTTTCTTTGTTACATAATTATGTAAATGAATATCAACATATATGTATGTATATACATACATGTATATATATATATATATATATATATATTATATATATAGTATATATATATATATATATATATATATATAGTATATATATATATATCTATATATTATATTCGTATAATGTGTATGCCTTATATGTGTATTTCGTACGGCTTTCCATAAAATTTACGGACCCTTTGCTATCGGGTGTATAGAAAAAAAAGTTCTTTGATAACTTAAATATTCAAGAATGCGCAGTTTATTTTTTTTCCATATTCATTTATTCACACTAAATGAGGTTTCAGTCCCCCGAAGAGCGCTTCATGTATTTGTTCTTCATTGTATAATGCACTGGCAATTGTACCATTTCCTTGAATTTGTTTTCTTGTCTGTGGGCTGCCATAGTCCCACTGGGTGCAGTTTTGGCCGTAAATTATTGCATTTTCCTCACAAAGTTCAGGTGAGGTAAATGCAGTTGTATCCTGGACTGTCTTCTTGCATATTGTATGTATGCATATGCTGTCTCTGCAATATATATATATATATATATATATATTATATATATATATATATTATATAGAAATATACACTCTAGAGACAGCATATGCATACATACAATATGCAATATATATATATATAGATTATATATATAATATATATATATTATATATTATATATTATTTTATTTTATATTTAAATAATAAATATATATGTGTGTGTGTGTGTGTGTGTGTGTGTGTGTGTGTGTGTGTGTATATATATATATATATATATATATATATATATATATATATATATATATATATATATATATATATATATATATATATATCGTGTGTGTTGTGTGGATGTTTATATATATTGACAGAGAGAGAGAGAGAACTTTGGTACTTTGATGATAACCTTCATTCAGGTTCATAAATGGAGTAAATTGTTGTATTGATGTACTTTTCGAAAAAATCATATCTTTCTTCTTTAATATTTCTTCAGTCTGAATGCTCACATTGACAGATTGGTCAGGGACCGGTAGGGAACATGTATTATTTTAGCGATACTCTCAAAATACTTGTCTCTCTTGGATCTGGGTTGTATAAGGGCATTTGCTTGCTTATTGTGTTGCCCTTAGCATTGATGTGAGCGCGCATGCGCTCGTCTTAAAGAACACTATAACTAGTAAACAAAATACAATTAAATTTTTTGGCCTCTTGAAACTGATATCAAGTTAATGCTTCAAAAGTAAAAATTACACATTATATACATATATGTATTAGAACTTCACTCTCGACGTGGTTCGGAAGTC
>NC_087217.1:54053591-54103591 GCF_015104395.2 Macrobrachium nipponense | reverse complement strand
CTACACATGGATCCTCATGAATTATTTCTTGAAATGGAATTTGTGCCGAATTCAGTACACAGGAACGTTAGAAACTTAGGTTATGTTTTCTGCCTGCCTTGTAAAGGGACCCATTGTTATTCACGATATGTATTAATATTTGTTTATTTATTTATTTACTTATTTATTTATTTATTTATTTTTAGCAAGAGTCGGGTGTCTTTAGAAGAAAGAATAATAGAGCACTTAATTCTGCTTTCATATTCATGAGGTTGGATCAAAGATGGGGTCCATTTAAAAGAGAGAGAGAGAGAGAGAGAGAGAGAGAGAGAGAGAGAGAGAGAGAGAGAGAGTTTCATCAGCTTCGACACGTTTGTGTCACTACCACAACATTAAAATCCTTATTATCTGTAGTTTTAATTAAAAAAAAAAAAAAATTTTTTCTAGGAGTCTTCTCTCCTTGTTGCCCAAGACTCTCTTTTGGCTAATTAATTCACTTCCATTTTCTGAAAAGGCCAGACCACCTCAAAACGTAGTAGGTACAAGTTATAGTTACGGAGGAACGACACGAGCGACACTCCCTCCCTCATTCTGATGAATGGGAGTTAGTACCGTTTAGGCCTATGAAGGAAACACCCCTCTGGGCCTCGTAAACAATCGTATTCCCGCGCGACCTAGAAAAAAAAATCGAATAAACGGTAAGACGAGAATTATAATACATTCACGATGCTGAATCTTCTTCAAGTGTCTTACTGTCACTGTATCCCTCATAATTCTATGGCATTACAACTCTTTCTCCCCTCTTATGGTTCTTGTAATTGAATGTGACGTCTTCTCTTCTGTATTTATTACGGGTTTAATGTTCATGTGAATGTGTAATTTCTTAGGTCATACTGAGATATATATTTATATATTCATTTGCCTCGTGAGCGTTCATGAGGCATCCGTGTTCTTAGACCCTCCGTAAGCGCAAGAAAAAAGGAATATTTTGATTAATATAAAAGTAACATAAATTAGTTTTTTGGAGGGTTGGGGGGAGGAAGGGCTTACACTAAGAGAAAAAATCATCTTGATATCGAAACTCGTTTGCCTCGTGGACATCAGTGTTTTCAGTCTTTTTATGATACCCAGAAAGTGGCCAGATTTTAATTAATATGAAAGCCCAGTGGTTTTTTTTTTTTTTTTTTTTTTTTTTTTTTTTTTGCTACATTCAAACAAAAATACCTCTCGTTATCAAAAAACCTCATAGGGAACAGGGAAGGAATATTTTGCAAATTATAAAAGGACCTTTTATTTATTTTTTTTAGATTGAGAGAAAAGAAATCTCTTGATATCGTAAATCCTCCGAGGAAATAGAGAAGGAATATTTTGATTAATAAAAAAAAACACGAAATTATTTTTTTCGCTACGTTCGAAAAATCTACGAGGGAGCAGAGAAGGAATATTTTGATGAATATAAAAGGCCCTCTACGTAGTTGTTTTGTAATACATTAAGGAAAGAACTTCTCTTGATATCGAAAAACCTCCGGTGGAATATAGAAGGAATATTTTGATTAAAATTAAAACCCCTTAAAAGTTTTTTTTTTTTTTGCTACATCTGGAGACCCCCCCAAAAAAATCCTCTTGATATCGAAAACCTCCGGTGGAATATAGAAGGAATATTTTGATTAAAATTAAAACCCTTTATTTTGCTACATCTGGAGCAAAAGAAAACTTCTCTTGATATGGAAAAACCTCCGGTGGAATATAGAAGGAATATTTTGATTAAATTTAAAACCCCTTAAAAGTTTTTTTTGCTACATCTGGAGAAAAAAAAACTTCTCTTGATATGGAAAAACCTCCGAGGGAGAGGAGAGGAGAGGAGAGATGGCCCGTCCGAAGAGAGTCTTGTCGAGGCCATTAAGCGTTAAAGAAGGTTATCATTAACGGCCATTCGTTGTAATTGTATTGATTACATGATGGGCGTAATTGAAGCTTATAAACCTGACGCGTACATCAGCTGGATATATTTATTTTAATAAGAAGCAGTTATGTTTTTTTTTATTGCCTCCTCCCACCCCACTCTCTCTCTCTCTCTCTCTCTCTCTCTCTTCTCTCTCTCTCTCTCT
Source organism: Macrobrachium nipponense (assembly GCF_015104395.2). Classification (NCBI taxonomy): domain Eukaryota; kingdom Metazoa; phylum Arthropoda; class Malacostraca; order Decapoda; family Palaemonidae; genus Macrobrachium; species Macrobrachium nipponense. The sequence goes on along the minus strand of NC_087217.1, from coordinate 54,101,504 downwards.
CTCTCTCTCTCGTCTGACGGGCTATTTCTCATCTTGTCACGAAAATTAGGTGGTGGTTTCACCTGGTGGGTGCAAATGCAAGATGGAGGTGACACGGGTGCGTCAGGAATCTTTTGAGGTTATTGTTTATGTTATCTCTAGATTGCCGTCTTCTGTGACAAGTCACTAATTATTGCAACATTATTCTCTCTCTCTCTCTCTCTCTCTCTCTCTCTCTCTCTCTTCTCTCTTTCGGTGCCTCGTGGCGCAGTGGTAAACGCGCTGCTCACAGACTGAGGCATGGTCTGAGGACTGAGGAGCCCTTGTACGGTTCTCGAACCAGACGAGGTGGGAAGATCGGGTGGCCTTTTCTAAAATCCAGTGTGCTAGCTAAGATGGAGAGAGAGAGAGAGAGAGAGAGAGAGAGAGAGAGAAGACATGAGTGTTCATTGCTCTGTCAGAGTGTATTCCATCGAAACGCGAGTAATCCTTAGCCCTCCCCTCCATGGTGAAATTATTCTCTCTCTCTCTCTCTCTCTCTCTCTCTCTCTCTCTCTCTCTCTCTCTCTCTCTCACTTTGCAGAGCTGTTTTTATTTGTCATTGGATACTTTCTCGCTGTTTATTTATTTATTTATTGTTTTGTTATAAAATCTTGAAAATTTAAGGTTCGTTTTTTACATGTAATTTTCTAACTTTTTTTTTCAGTAGATATGAAGAAGCATGTTTATATTTTAATAATATGTTAATTTTTATATTATTACTGTCATCTGTTAATGCTTGTGCACTTTTCCTTGGGTTATTTTTTGCCCATTTTTATTTGAAATGTATTTTCTTGCCGTTTTTTTGCAATTCCTCCGTAATTTTCATGATTTTTGCAATTCACAGACATACTAATCTGAGAACTAAAATTACATATACTCTTTATCCTTTTGTACAGTTATTGTACAATATTGAATGTAGAATTTACTGTAGATCTTACTTTTGTTAAGCAAAGGTCACAGCGCTAAATTTTGCTCTCTACGTCTAGTCAGGAAATCACAGCTACTAAGCTGAGCACCGAATTATCTCGTTAATATTTCCCGTCTATGTTACACTCTCACGTTTTCCTTTTTTTAAATATTGGCGAAAGGAATTACTTTTACTGTCCCATTGTTTTACTCTTTTGTACAGTTATTGTACAGATTTAATTGTAGAATTTATTGTAGATCTTACTTTTCTTAAGCAAAGGTGATAACGCTAAATTTTACTATTTACGCCCAGTCAGTAAATCACAAACATACATATTTTAACACAACGTTTGGTTCATACTTCCCGCCTATGTTTCACTACCACGTTTTTCACCTTTTAAATATTGATGAAAGGAATTACTTATACGGATGCATTGAAAGATAAAACAATGAAAAAAAGCAAATAAAAAAACCAAAATTTGGCTGGGGGACCCCGCCATGCTTGAAGGCGTCCATTGAGCCGCGCGGGAAACTATAAAAAGAGTAACAATTGACCGTCGGTGGTGTTAAAAGCAGGGATTTTACGGAACCCACGGGCTAAAAACAAAAGACAGTCGTGCATGAACAAATACAGCAAAAAGGTGCCAATTTTGTTTCCTCTCTCTCTCTCTCTCTCTCTCTCTCTCTCTCTCTCTCTCTCTCGCTAATGCTTTTAATCGATTCTTGTAAACGGGCCACTTCAAATACATATTCGACGATCGATAGGACAATCGTGTTTCAAGTTCGTGATTATAAGGTAGGTCCTCGGGGGCTGGGTGCAGCGGGGGCGGGTTGGGGGTCGGGGGGTGGCGGTTAGTGCTGTCAGTGCACCTCACGAGCTGCGACCCCTTTCACTCCTTTGACTGCACCTCTTTTCATATTCTCTTTTGTTCCGTCTTACTTTCCACCCTCTATTAAGAGATGTTTCTCGTACAATTGCGAGGTTTTCCTCCTGTTACACCTTTAAACTCTTTTTACGCAGTTTTCCTACCAGCACTAAATGATCTCATAGGTCCCAGCGCTTGGCCTTTGGCCTAAATTTTATACTCCATTCCTATAAGTGTCTAGGTGTCCATGTTATCTCTAGGAATTGGAGGGAATAAGGGATTTAATAACTGCGCTTGATAAACAAATTACTTTAACGCAAAAATTGGACTGAAATTCTGAGGAACAGATCATGAATTCGACAGAAATACAAACAGCAGAGTCGAAAGCAACTTATTTCTCACTTGACAACTAAGTGGATAAAGCCACTGTCACCCATCCCAAAATGCCAGGTTCGAATCCTTGTTAGATTAGTAGATCCTATCGTGCGTAATTCGCTTGGTTGGTAATTTAAAGGGTTATTTTTTTGGTTTGACGTTTGATAATACAATTTCATGAGGAAAATAATGACAAGCAAATATATATATATATATATATATATATATATATATATATATATATATATATAATATATATATATATATATATATATATATATATATATATATATATATATATATATATATATACACGCTTAATATTTGACTTTCAAATATCAGAAAAATATTGTATTCTTTTGGCGACAAAACTTTTTGTCTGGAGACGACGGTGAATTCGTATTATTACCTTCCAAACAGACAGGCAAGGAAATATTGGGAAATATGTCGGTAATTCCAGTCGGAAGCTTTGATCACAAACCAGTGCCTCGTCCTGTGAACACAGAGAACTTCTTATAGAACAGAGTACTCCCCCAAGAATAACAGATATTAACCCTCACTATTTTCACGAGAACAGAACGATTGAAATATGACTCTTGATGACTCATTCCCTCTGATGAACGAGATCGTGGCGATCTCATGCTTTGGAGATCTTATCGAGATTGCGCCATCTTTTCATTGACGACGTCTCGTTGATGAGAGTTCTTTATCGAACGCAGGTGGCCTCAAAGATGCTCATATAGGTTAATAAAAATTAGCAAATGGGAGAAAATTATAGAACACGTAAAGTTTGTTTGAAAATACTGTTTGGGGGTGAGACCCGTATCATAACTCGGTACTTTTTTATTTATTTATTTATTTGAGAGGGGGGGAGGGGATGGATTTGTTGGGGTGGGGGTGGGGCAAGGAGTTGGGGAGGGACAGGAATAGATGGGGATAGGGGAAGGATCAAGGGATAAGGTGAGGGGGTGGGTAGGGGTCTAGGAGATGGGAGGAGGGATGGGAATAGATGGGGATGAGGATACGGGGGGAGGGGTATAAGGGATTTGGGGAGGGTAGGGTCGGGGTCAAGGAAGTGGGATGTGGATACGGGGAGGGCGGGGGAGGTTGGGATTAGAAGAGATAAGGGGAGGGTGGTTTGGGGGTCAAGGAGGTGGTGAATGGATTGGGAATAGATTGGGATACGGGGCGGGGTAGGGGTGAGATTAAGGGATGGGGGATAGGAAGGTGGAGGGAGGGGGGGGGGTGGGGGGAGGGGAACCCTGTCGGAAAGAAGAGATGGGTTTCGCGGTCGGGTCCATCAATTTATTAATCTCTCGAACGAATCATCCCGATCATGCCTGGGCGGTTGGCATTCACACCTGTCATTAAGCACAGTAGCCCCCGCCATTTTCTTAATTGCTGTCCATTCCCTAATTAATACCCTTTGTTTAATTACTCTGCCTCTGAGTTTTATTCTCCCCGGTTTCATTTCTCTTCCTTTCTTCGGGAGTCGCGAGTGATTTTTATCGACTGAACCAGAAATTGGCCAGCGTGGGCATCCTCCTCTCTCTCTCTCTCTCTCTCTCTCTCTGTTACCTTTGCATCCTTAAGGGTTCCGTGTTGTGCGTTGAAACTCGAGAACTGTGTTGTAGGATTTCAGCTGAAAAATAGATGCCATTGGTCGAGAAGTATAGTTTTTTATTTGACTTCCGACCGTATGAATACTGTATACCCATGTAAATCGATGTCGCTGGTCAGGGTATATATTTTATCTGATTTCAAAACTTATAACGTATACATATGCAAATGCAACATTTGTAACTGGAACTCCTCTTATTCAGCTGTGCCTCGTATAGATGTAAAATGACCTTTGTCAATCTTTGACGATAACGATATTGGATTTGCTTTACAATTCATGTAAAATTGCTATCATGAAAATCAAGTCAGTTAAACTAGTATGGAAATAAAATAATAATAATAATAATAATAATAATAAAATAATAATAATAATAATAATAATAGAATGCCTGAAAATATATGGGGCAGAGGAAAATACCATCAGCTTCCTCAAAAATACAATGCGCAACTGGAATACAATACTTACAAGCTCTGGAATAAGACTAGCAGAGGTTAATATCAGGAGAGGGATCTTCCAGGGCGACTCACTGTCCCCACTACTCTTCGTAGTAGCCATGATTCCCATGACAAAAGTACTACAGAAGATGGATGCCGGGTACCAACTCAAGAAAAGAGGCAACAAAATCAACCATCTGATGTTCATGGACGACATCAAGCTGTATGGTAAGAGCATCAAGGAAATAGATACCCTAATCCAGACTGTAAGGATTGTATCTGGGGACATCAGGATGGAGTTTGGAATAGAAAAATGCGCCTTAGTCAACATACAAAAAGGCAAAGTAACGAGAACTGAAGGGATAAAGCTACCAGATGGGAGCAACATCAAACACATAGATGAGACAGGATACAAATACCTGGGAATAATAGAAGGAGGGGATATAAAACACCAAGAGATGAAGGACACGATCAGGAAAGAATATATGCAGAGACTCAAGGCGATACTCAAGTCAAAACTCAACGCCGGAAATATGATAAAAAAGCCATAAATACATGGGCAGTGCCAGTAATCAGATACAGCGCAGGATAGTGGAATGGACGAAGGCAGAACTCCGCAGCATAGATCAGAAAACCAGGAAACAAATGACAATACACAAAGCACTACACCCAAGAGCAAATACGGACAGACTATACATAACACGAAAGGAAGGAGGGAGAGGACTACTAAGTATAGAGGACTGCGTCAACATCGAAAACAGAGCACTGGGGCAATATCTGAAAACCAGTGAAGACGAGTGGCTAAAGAGTGCATGGGAAGAAGGACTAATAAAAGTAGACGAAGACCCAGAAATATACAGAGACAGGAGAAAGACAGAAAGAACAGAGGACTGGCACAACAAACCAATGCACGGACAATACATGAGACAGACTAAAGAACTAGCCAGCGATGACAATTGGCAATGGCTACAGAGGGGAGAGCTAAAGAAGGAAACTGAAGGAATGATAACAGCGGCACAAGATCAGGCAGGCCCTAAGAACCAGATATGTTCAAAGTACGATAGACGGAAATAACATCTCTCCCATATGTAGGAAGTGCAATACGAAAAATGAAACCATAAACCACATAGCAAGTGAATGCCCGGCACTTGCACAGAACCAGTACAAAAAGAGGCATGATTCAGCAAAAGCCCTCCACTGGAGCCTGTGCAAGAAACATCAGCTACCTTGCAGTAATAAGTGGTACGAGCACCAACCTGAGGGAGTGATAGAAAACGATCAGGCAAAGATCCTCTGGGACTATGGTACCAGAACGGATAGGGTGATACGTGCAAATAGACCAGACGTGACGTTGATTGACAAAGTCATGAAGAAAGTATCACTCATTGATGTCGCAATACAATGGGACACCAGAGTTGAAGAGAAAGAGAGGGAAAAAATAGATAAGTATCAAGATCTGAAAATAGAAATAAGAAGGATATGGGATGTGCCAGTGGAAATTGTACCCAACACTACAACAACCACCAAGTCGAATGGGATGACTGGGATAAACAAAAAATAAACAAATAAATAATAATAATAGAGTAAATAATACTGTCAGGATAAAGATCAACAATGAAGAAGAGTCTGATTTGTATTCCCAGGCATGGTTGTACTTTCCCAGCAATTAACAACAAAGAATATTTCCTTTTATATATTTTTTGCAATGGCGCACGTTTTCATATAGAACAAGACAAAAACCCCTATTAGCTTGCTAAACGTGTTTCCACAGAATGCATAAAAAAAATATGAATGAAAAAAGTAAACTAGAACAACGGGATATAGGCTTTGGCTTTTTTTTTCTACTTTTTTAAAGGGAAGTTTTTTTTTACCGGGCGATGTTTTTGTTTACGTTTTGCGTTCGGGTCCTACCCCTTTTACTCTTTCGTCTGATATGTATGCCTGTAAGGTGGTTGCATGCAGTCGCTCTTACGTGTGTGATTCGTGTTTGTTTGCGTGAGATTTCGAAAAAATGTCGTCCCATATTTTTTTTCATTTTTTATTTTTTATTCTTTTTTTTTCGATGCCGAAAGGTAAAATCCATTACACACTGAATGGGGGAGAAGAAAAAATAGAGACCGAAATCTCTCCGCTGCGCTTTTGTTTTGGTCCGGAGTCAGCACCGTGACCTCTTGCAACGATTGCAACGTTTATTATTTTTTTTTCGTTATGTCTCTTTATTACTGCTTTTTGTTGTTGTTTTCAACGTTGTTCTGTTCTTTGTGTCTTCTGGACTTTTTTTCCCCCTTCCTTCTCTTTTTGGGTCTCTTATTTTTTTTTTTTTTAAGTTGTGTTGTTCAAGTTTTACCCGATAAAAATGTGTCTATTTACAGACATGAAAATTGTTTGATCTTTTATGTCTGTTGAAATATTTCCACTGATGATCTCGTCATATTTTCATTATATTTATTTCTTTTGAATTCTGAATAAATTGAACAGATCATGATGTCTTTATAGACGAAATTCGCACTGTCCATGAATTTCAAACCCCTAGACAACTTGTATGTGGGTACAATATATCACACCTTGAATTATTTCGAAGAACCACAGGCATCGAATGAAAATTTAAATGTTTGAATTAAAACAGGCATATGAAGAAAATTTAAATTTAATTGTTTGAATTTGAATTTTAATTTTTTTCATATGCCTGTGTTTACAGGAGTATGAAGAAAATTAAAATTAAAATGTTTCAATTAAACACATGCATATGAAGAAAATTAAATTTTAAATGTTTGACTTAAACAAAGGCATATGAAAAAAAATTAAACTTTAAATGTTTGAATTAAACACAGGCACATGAAGAAAATTAAAATTTAAATGTTTGAATAAAAAACAGGCTTATGAAGAAAATTAAAATTTAAATGTTTGTATTAAACACAGGCATATGAAGAAAATAAAAATTCAAATGTTTGAATTAAACACAGGCATATGAAGAAAATTAAAATTTAAATGTTTGAATTAATCACATGCATGGTAAGTTTTTTTTTTAATCATAAAAAGCCTTGAGGTTACTTGACAAGCTTCAGATAATGAAAGCAATATTTAAGCAAGATTTATTCAATTATTCTTTCAATAAATTTTCTTACTCTTCTTGAAATGAAGAATTAACCCATTACTGCCTTAATTTTATTTTTAGAATATTTTTTTATTAATTTAGTTTAAAATGTATATTCATGTGATATACTCATATATTATATGCATTTTTTCACGGTATTTGCCCATATTTAAGACCTACTATATAAAGTAGATCAGGCAGATATGGGGTACACATTTTTATTAAGGAGATATTTTTTATGATAAAGTCCATTGGTATTTTGTCATTATTAAGAGGATATATTAGACACAAGACACTAAGTAATATGTATTACAGAATATTATAAAGATAATATTGCAATTTACTACTCAAATTTCTCGCATCTATAAGCTCTACTACTGTAGAAATTGTGATACTTGCTATAGAATAAAATAGAAATAATAAGGGTTTATGCTTTAGATAGGATATTAATTCATACTTCAATTTAGAGATAAATTCCGTGATATCACACAATAAGAAACAACATACTATAATTAGCAGTGTTCTAAAGAGCACGACGATGATACTCAACAAAGTATTTCACATATGATGAACACCACATTTCATTCTCCCTTACTAAGGATGAGATTTGCCTGAAGATAGAGCACATTTCCATGCCTGTTTTCCAAAAGTTTGACAAGGTGACCAACACTGTCATAATATACATCTGCAATAACCCGGAATGACTGTCTTGGCTGGCCATTTCCCACACGTGGTTCAGCCTGCTGAAGATATGTTCTTGCAGTGAAGTGCCTGAAGGACAACAGTGGAAGGTTGCTTTCATCAATTATCCGAGAAAATATCGGCCCCCACCACTTTTTCATTCTAATGGATATATGATAAAAGTTGATGTTCTGGTCCACCCTATCAGTGCCACCCATGTCTGTTGTAATCACCAATGAGATAAAGTTGACTTACTCTAATTTTGCTAACTGACTAATGCTAATTTTCTTTTCGTCCTTTGCTCAACATTGAGATACACTTTCCAGGGGATAAATAGGAGAATATTGGATACCACTGAAACCAACAAGATCTTGTGAGTATCCACAACAATATCCATATTTCCTCGAGGAAGCTTTATTTCGTTTGTGGAGTTTATAGGAAAAGTCTTCGGAATTCTATTGTTCCTTATTCTTTCTGTTGCTCCATAGTTTATCCCTAATAAGTGATTTACTAATGGTAAACTTGTGAAGTGGCTGTCGAAGTAAAGCATCTCTGGTATATCTTTGATATGTCTTGGTAATTTTTCAAATAAAGTCATCAAAGTGCCTCCACATTTTCCAAACATTTCTTCATAGTGACAATTCAACCCGAAGGCTGTCCTTTGGTATACATCAAAAATAGCTAGATATCCAAGTGGAGAATTTAGGCATCAAGTTTTGCATCCAAATTTCACAGTATTTTTTCCAAATGCACTGTTTGCATCCATGGCTACCAAAATTGCCTATTCAAGCGATTTATGTTGATCCGTGTAGTAGGCTATGGCAAATTTTGTTTAAATGGTCATTAGAGGTTGGAATTTTGCCAGTTTGTCATCCTTGTTTAGTGCCTGATTATCAGTGAAATGCAGAAAACGTAGTATTTCTTCAAATCATGTGATATTGCCTTAGCAACGAGTTCGACTCCAACATCAGCATCCAAATATACCAGTATAAATGGTGACTTACTTGTTACGCTGGGCCATTCTAGTAATAGGGAAGTGAAATAACTAAGATGTTATCTGCAAAGTAATTCATCAGCTACTAGGTATTCATCCAAGGAACACAAAATAGCAAACAGGGCACTTTATTCTAACGAAAAAAACTACAAAGTTGCTTCTTAAGAGATACTTTCTCTAAGATTTTTCCCGTCCTTTACATATTTTGCCTCCATATCTGCCTGACCTACTATATATAGTAGGTAATGAAATAAACCTGTAATACTTATGCTTCAACTTCTACCTCAGTTTTGAATATATGAATTAGTTAATGGTTTTCAGTGACATGTTATGTATCAATATAAAAATGTTTCGTGAATTTGTGTAACCATCAGCTCAAGTCAAAAATGTGAAAATATTAAAACATTCTATATACCTTTAGGTATTTTGTCAAAAAGTAGAAAAATGCGGATACGACAAAGAAAATCTCCTGTTTATATTAGTGATTAGATAAACAAGAACCAAAGAATATGCAAAACAATAAGAAAAAGAAAAAAGATCAGGGTGTGATATGTCCTAGCAATTGCACTACTATATATAGTAGGTCAGGCATTAATGGGTTAATACAGATCATGTGGTTCTCTCTCTCTCTCTCTTCTCTCTCTCTCTCTCTCTCTCTCTCTTCTCTCTCTTTCCTACGAGGAAATATGTCTTTATAGTAACTATTTTTGAGCAAAATAAAAATCGTTTTTTCATGAATAAATTAAGTAGGGACTCCAAAAGTATCCGTGTTTGATAATATCACATTTACATCTGATAAATCAATAGTTATGATGGGTCGAAAAAGCTCTCTCCGTCATGTTTATATATTCATGTTTTCAAAAAGGGAAGTTCATATTTATTCCGCCATTTTCGACCTACGAAATAAACCTTTGGCCTAAGAGGAGTTGCCATAAATTCCTGAAAGATGAAAGTTTCCACGTTTCGTTCTGAATAATTTTTGGACGGTGCCATTTTCTGACAGACCTGTGCAAAAAAAAAAAAGAAATAGTCCTTCATTTGCAATTCGTATGGGTACCTTTTTCCCCTTATTGGTATGTTCTGCATATTCTTCCTTTCTGACCATATGTCTCGTCTTCCACTTTGAAGTCTCTCTCTCTCTCTCTCTCTCTCTCTCTCTCTCTCTCTCTCTCTCTCTCTCTCTCTCTCTCTCTCTCTCTCGTTTCGTAAATCGTAAATGGTAAGGAACGAATGATGTCAAATTGACTTTCCTTGTTTTATAGCTGAAATGTTATTTATCAAATGTAGCATCTCTCTTCTCTCTCTCTCTCTCTCTCTCTCTCTCTCTCTCTCTCTCTCTCCAGTCTCTTCCTCTCTCTTCTCCCCTCTCCTCTCTCAGGTCTCGTAAATGGTATGGAACCGCATGAAGTCAAATTGACTTTCTTTGTTATATAGTTGAAATGTTATCTCTCTCTCTCTCTCTCTCTCTCTCTCTCTCTCTCTCTCTCTCTCTCTCTCTCTCTCTCTTCCACCAACCAGCCATATATCGCCTTGATAAACTACCTGCCGCCGCCACCTTTTCAGGCGTCTCTCATTTGCTTATAGAATCAGCATACAGGGGCCAGATCTCCAGCTTCGTTCAGATGCCCCCTGCGGATGCCACTTAAAAGCTGGTGGTTTTATGCCTTCGGTAGAGATCTTCGTGGAAGGTTAATGTTTAAAGTGCAAGCTTTTAGCAGTTTTCGTCCTGATATTGGTTGGAACCCCCTTGCAGGTAAAGGGAAATCAATCCGTTAGACTTGACAAGACAGTGTCCCAACTGTTGACAGTTGCAGACGTCGTCGCTTTCTGCCTGATCCGTTCGCACCTGAACGCAGCCCGCTATTCAAATTATTCATCGAGTCATGTGTTTGCCTCTGAAGGGTCCGGTGGTATAGCACCCTTTCTCGCAGCTCTCCCATGAATTTCTAAAGAGTACTTCTTCTTGCATAAAACGGATGAGAAACAACGGCCGAGATTAGATCGGAGGAAAGGAATTAAATGGGATAAGTAGGCCTCTTGTGTTTTTCGTTTGCATTTGGAACGCTTGTGTGGCTTCTTGTTTCGGTGGAGAGTATACACGGTTCTTTTTTAGGGTTGCTCGTGGAGAGTAGTACACACAATCCGTATTTAGTGTTCCTGCATGGCTTTCGGTTTATTATTGTGGCTTTTGAGGTTGCTGTCGAACTGATATGCGTAAACTATCGTTTAACAAGTGTCGGCCATCTTGGATTTGATAGGTTAGCTAAACAAGCTCAGCATCCTGATAAGATATCATTAGAAATTGGACTCCTAAAAAAAACACAGATACACACAAATTGGAAAAGAAATATATTTAAGAAATCCACAAATATATATAAGAAATCTGCATACAGCTTCGGGGCGTCAGTATGGAGACACTAATTGATTTGTTTATTTATTTTCTATACATGCGTTTTATGCATGATTTCCTTTATTCCTTCCTTTTACACCTAAGGACATTCTGATTTCGAAACTTTCAGAACAAGTTCGTGGACCTTTGGTCAGTAGTATAATTTACTTACCTATGGCTGTTAGTAGTTTTTCTTGTTATTCACTTTGGTGATGTAACATGACGGATTATTTAATATGAAGGTCGAAAAGTATTATTTATTATTATTATTATTTTTATTATTAATATTATTATTATTACTAGTAGTAGTGTAAGTTGTTGTTTTTGCAGTAATTTTGTGTGATAGTATTCCTGTCAGCCTTTCAGTCGTCTGTTTGAGTGTGATTCGTTAGTGAGAACTCTTATACATTTGGTAATGGGTTGCTTTTGGGAACTTCGCTTATGCATTTGGTAATGGGTTACTTTTGGGAACTTCGCTTATACATTTGGTAATGGGTTGCTTTTGGGAACTTCGCTTATGCATTTGGTAATGGGTTGCTTTTGGGAACTTCGCTTATGCATTTGGTAATGGGTTACTTTTGGGAACTTCGCTTATACATTTGGTAATGGGTTGCTTTTGGGAACTTCGCTTATGCATTTGGTAATGGGTTACTTTTGGGAACTTCGCTTATACATTTGGTAATGGGTTGCTTTTGGGAACTTCGCTTATGCATTTGGTAATGGGTTGCTTTTGGGAACTTCGCTTATGCATTTGGTTAATGGGTTTACTTTTGGAACTTCGCTTATACATTTGGTAATGGGTTGCTTTTGGGAACTTCGCTTATGTCATTTGGGTAAATGGGTTGCTTTTGGGAACTTCGCTTATGCATTTGTAATGGGTTACTTTTGGGAACTTCCGCTTATATATTTGGGTAATGGGTTGCTTTTGGGAACTTCGCTTATGCATTTGGTAATGGGTTGCTTTTGGGAACTTCGCTTATGCATTTGGTAATGGGTTACTTTTGGGAACTTCGCTTATACATTTGGTAATGGGTTGCTTTTGGGAACTTCGCTTATGCATTTGGTAATGGGTTGCTTTTGGGAACTTCGCTTATGCATTTGGTAATGGGTTACTTTTGGGAACTTCGCTTATGCATTTGGTAATGGGTTGCTTTTGGGAACTTCGCTTATGCATTTTATAATGGGATACTTTTGGGAACTTCACTCATGCATTTGGTAATGGGATACTTTTGGGAACTTCACTCATGCATTTGGTAATGGGTTACTTTTGGGAACTTCGCTTATGCATTTGATAATGGGATACTTTTGGGAACTTCACTTATGCATTTGGTAATGGGTTACTTTTGGGAACTTCGCTTATGCATTTGTAATGGGTTTACTTTTGGGAACTTCGCTTATACATTTGGTATGGTTGCTTTTGGGAACTTCGCTTATGCATTTGGTAATGGGTTGCTTTTGGGAACTTCGCTTATGCATTTGGTAATGGGTTACTTTTGGGAACTTCGCTTATACATTTGGTAATGGGGTTGCTTTTTGGGAACCTTCGCTTTTATTGGGCATTTGGTAAATGGGTTGCTTTTGGAACTTTCGCTTATGCATTTGGGTAATGGGTTACTTTTGGGAACTTCGCTTATACATTTGGTAAATGGGTTGCTTTTGGGAATTCGTAAAATGCAATTTGGTAATGTTGCTTTTTGGGAACTTCGCTTTATGCAATTTGGTAATGGGGGTTACTTTTTTGGGGAACTTCGCTTATACATTTGGTAATGGGTTGCTTTTGGGCTTCGCTTATGCATTTGGTAATTTGGTTCTTTTGGGAACTTCCGCTTGCATTTGGGTAATGGGTTTAACTTTTTGGGAACTTCGCTATGCATTTTTGAATAATGGTTCTTTTTTGGGAACTTCGCTTATGCATTTGGAATAAGGGGTTCTTTTGGGAACTTTCGCTTATACATTTGGTAATGGGTTTTGCTTTTGGGGGAACTTCGCTTATTGCATTTGGTAATGGGTTACTTTTGGAACTTCGCTTATGCATTTGGTAATGGGTTACTTTTGGGAACTTCGCTTATGCATTTGATAATGGGTTGCTTTTGGGACTTCGCTTATGCATTTGGTAATGGGTTTACTTTTGGGACTTCGCTTACATTTTGGGTTGGGTGGGAAGCTTTTGGGAACTTCGCTTATGCATTTGGTAATTGGGTTACTTTGGGAACTTCCGCTTATGCATTTGGTAATGGGTTGCTTTTGGGAACTTCGCTTATGCATTTTGGGATCATGGGAATGCTTTTTGGGAAACTTCACACTCATGCATTTGGTAATGGGATACTTTTGGGAACTTCCCTTATTCAAATGGTATGTTGGGCATTTTGGGAACTCGCTTAATGCCATTTGTAATGGGTTACTTTGGGACTTCGGGCTTAATTGCATTTGGTAATGGTTTGCTTTTGCTTGGGGTTTCGCTTATTGCATTTGTAATGATAATGGGACAACTTCACTTTTCCATGGCTTTGTTAATGGGTTCTTGGGAACTTCCCATGCATTTGGTAATGGGTTCTTTTGGAACTTTCGGCTCTTTTGGCAATTTAATTAATGGGAAATACTTTTGGGAACTTCACTTTATGCATTTTGGTAATGGGTTTTCTTTTGGGAACTTCGCTTTATTGGCATGTATGGTTAATACGTTTGGGAACTTTTCGGGTTCAACTTATGCATTTGGTAAAGGGTTTACTTTTGGGAACCTTTCCTTATGCATTTGGTAATGGGTTGCTTTTGGGAACTTCCGCTTTTCATTCGTTATGGGTTTTTTGGCTTTTTGGGAGTTCCTTTATGGCTTTGGTAATGGGTTGCTTTTGGGAACTTCACTTATGCATTTTGGTAATGGGTTGCTTTTGGGAACCTTCACTTATGCATTTGGTAATGGGGTTATTTTGGGACTTCACTTATGCATTTGGTAATGGGTTACTTTTGGGAACTTCACTTATGTTATTTGGTTAAGGGTTCTTTTTGTAACTTCACTTAGGCTTTGGTAATGGGTTGCTTTTGGGAAATTCAACTTATGCATTTGTAATGGGTTACTTTTGGGAACTTTTCGGGTTATGCATTGGGTAAATGGGTTTTACTTTTGGGACTTCACTATGCATTTGGTAATGGGTTGCTTTTGGGAACTTCACTTATGCATTTGGTAATGGGTTGCTTTTGGGAACTTCACTTATGCATTTGGTAATGGGTTGCTTTTTGGAATCACTTTTATTTTTGTAATGGGTTCTTCTTTTTGGGACTTCACTTTTTTTTTTTATTCATTTGGTAATGGGTTTACGTTTTGGGAACTTCACTTATGCTTTGGTAATGGGTTACTTTTGGTTGCTTTTGGAATTTTTCTTATTGCATTTGGTAATGGTTATTTGGGAACTTTTCACTTATGCATTTGGTAATGGGTTAACTTTTGGGAATTTCATGCATTTGTGGTAATGGGTTACTTTTGGGAACTTCACTTAGGCTTTGTAATGGGTTATTTTGACTTTTCACTTATGCATTTGGTAATGGGTTTTGCTTGGGAACTTCACTTATGCTTTTATTTGTAATGGGTTGCTTTTGGGAACTTCACTTATGCATTTGGTAATGGTTGATTTTTGAACTTCGCTTTTCCATTCGGTAATGGGTTGCTTTTGGGAACTTCACTTATGCATTTAGTAATGGGTTGATTTTGGGAACTTCGCTTTTCCATTCGGTAATGGGTTGCTTTTGGGAACTTCACTTATGCATTTGGTAATGGGTTGCTTTTGGGAACTTCACTTACGCATTTGGTAATGGGTTGCTTTTGGGAACTTCGCTTATGCATTTGGTAATAGGTTACTTTGGGAACTTCAACTTATGCATTTGGTAATGGGTTACTTTTATGGGACTTCACTTTATGCATTTGGTAATGGGTTGCTTTTGGGAACTTCACTTATGCATTTGGTAATGGGTTGCTTTTGGGAACTTCACTTATGCATTTGGTAATGGGTTACTTTTGGGAACTTCACTTATGCATTTGGTAATGGGTTGCTTTTGGGAACTTCACTTATGCATTTGGTAATGGGTTGCTTTTGGGAACTTCACTTATGCATTTGGTAATGGGTTACTTTTGGGAACTTCACTTATGCATTTGGTAATGGGTTGCTTTTGGGAACTTTACTTATGCATTCGGTACTGGGTTACTTTTGGGAACTTTACTTATGCATTTGGTAATGGATTGCGTTTGGGAACTTCGCTTATGCATTTGGTAATGGGTTACTTTTGAGAACTTCTCTTATGCATTTGGTAATGGGTTACTTTTGGGAACTTCACTTATGCATTTGGTAATGGATTACTTTTGGGAACTTCACTTATGCATTTGGTAATGGATTGCGTTTGGGAACTTCTCTTATGCATTTGGTAATGGGTTACTTTTGAGAACTTCACTTATGCATTTGGTAATGGGTTACTGTTGGGAATTTCACTTATGCATTTGGTAATGGGTTGCTTTTGGGAACTTCGCTTATGCATTTGGTAATGAGTTACTTTTGGGAACTTCACTTATGCTTTTGGTAATGGATTACTTTCGGGAACTTCACTTATGCATTTGGTAATGGGTTACTTTTGGGAACTTCACTTATGCATTTGGTAATTGGTTACTTTTGGGAACTTCACTTATGCATTTGGTAATGGGTTACTTTTGGGAACTTCACTTATGCATTTGGTAATGGGTTGCTTTTGGGAACTTCGCTTATGCGTTTGGTAATGGGTTACTTTTGGGAACTTCACTTATGCAATTGGTAATGGGTTGCTTTTGGGAACTCGCTTATGCATTTGGTAATGGGTTACTTTTGGGAACTTCACTTATGTATTTGGTAATGGGTTGCTTTTGGGAACTTCACTTATGCATTTGGTAATGGGTTACTTTTGGGAACTTCACTTATGCATTTGGTAATGGGTTACTTTTGGGAACTTCACTTATGCATTTGGTAATGGATTACTTTTGGGAACTTCACTTATGCATTTGGTAATGGGTTGCTTTTGGGAACTTCACTTATGCATTTGGTAATGGGTTACTTTTGGGAACTTCACTTATGCATTTGGTAATGGGTTGCTTTTGGGAACTTCACTTATGCATTTGGTAATGGTTTGCTTTTGGGAACTTCACTTATGCATTTGGTAATGGGTTGCTTTTGGGAACTTCACTTATGCATTTGGTAATGGGTTACTTTTGGGAACTTCACTTATGCATTTGGTAATGGGTTGCTTTTGGGAACTTCACTTATGTATTTTGTAATGGGTTACTTTTGGGAACTTGACTTATGCATTTGGTAATGGGTTACTTTTGGGAACTTCACTTATGCATTTGGTAATGGGTTACTTTTGGGAACTTCACTT
Source organism: Macrobrachium nipponense (assembly GCF_015104395.2). Taxonomy (NCBI): domain Eukaryota; kingdom Metazoa; phylum Arthropoda; class Malacostraca; order Decapoda; family Palaemonidae; genus Macrobrachium; species Macrobrachium nipponense. The sequence continues at coordinate 54,084,732 of NC_087217.1, read as the reverse complement.
ATGCATTTGGTAACTGTTGGTTTTACTTTTGGGAACTTCACTTATGCATTTGGTAATGGGTTACTTTTGGGAACTTCACTTATGCATTTGGTAATGGGCTACTTACTCTAATGGTGCAACGATTCAGAAATACCGGAGCTCCTCCAGTAATTCGTAAAAAAAAGCAAGTGTGTCAATGATCTTTTTAATACCGAAATTTTATAAGATTAGATTTTGTTGTATAAATGATAGGATGATTGTCTATTTGCTTATCTCTTGTCTGTCTACGGTGATCGACTTTTGCCGATCTACCTGTCTGTCAGTCTGTCTATCCGTCTATATATCTATATGCTTGTCGGTCTCCCAATCTTCCAGTCTTTCTGCTATATATATATATATATATACTATATATAGTATATATATATATATATATACGTATACGTACAGAAAATAATTATGAATATATAATATATGTATATATATATATATATATATATATATATATATATATATATATATAATTATTGTGTATTTTGTATACTACCTATATGTATGCTCTTAATGAACAAAATATCTTTGGCTTCTTTGTATTAGACAGTTATTTATTACTCTTACACATCCCATATTTTATCGTAGGTGTTTTATTCGATACGTTTACGTTACGGTATGCAGACGGTTAATCTCTTCACTTTACTTCATCCTGCACTCCGAACAATATCATCTCAATCTTCGCCATCTTTTTCTTCTTCTTCTCGTTTTTCTTCTTCTTCTTCTCCTTCTTCCCATATTTTATCGCATTTTCCCTTCAACGGCTGTATGTCACATGCTATCTACATCGACCATCGTCGACACCTCTCTCTCTCTCTCTCTCTCTCTCTCTCTCTCTCTCTCTCTCTCTCCAGCCATCAAGCCTTCCATCATGCTGGGAGGCTGTAGCATCTTTTAAACATGTAGACACACATAAACATGCTCCCCCTCCCCACTCTCAGTGATTTATAAATCTCTCTTTCTCTCTCTCTCACTCTTAGTTCGGCTCTCTCTCTCTCTCTTCTCTCTCTTCTCTCTCTCTCTCTCTCTCTTAGTTCGGGTCTCGGACTGAATCGTTCTCTCTCTCTCTCTCTCTTGGTTCTATACTTAAGCTAAACAGCGAAATGTACCTAACTTTTAGTCGTCTGTAGTCAGAGAGAGAGAAGAAGAAGAAGAAGATGAAGAAGAAGTTGACTAAGAGAAATAAAATCAGCAGCCTCAAGTGGTCATTAATCCATCAAATCGTACGCCATCAAAAAGAAAGGGACTCGACTTGGTAGTTCTTCCCTCCCTCCCTTCCCCCTCCTTGCCCCCCTCCGCCCCTCCCCGGTATGTGAAACCCTAGATCTAAGGGGAACAACTTATTTCCCCCCCCCCTCTTATATCGTTGTGGAACTATTCATTAAGTACTAATCGATGGTAATGTAGTTTTTTTTTTTTTAAGTTACTTATGAAGAAGTTGTGTTTTTTGACATCTTCATTCCGGTGTTTCGTCTTATAATTTTCATGTATTGTCCTATGTCATGTGTTAGCTTTAATAGTTATAAAATGACATGTTCTCTCATGTATCATTGTGTTGACTACGTATCTTATGTGTCCGTTGAATATAATGCACCAAATGCACTTTCTTATCCACAAAGTCGATAAAAGTTCTGTTAATTGTGCTTAACCAAGTGACGTCAATGCATAACTCAGGAAAACACTTTGTCAACGGGACGACTGATTAATGAAGAATCCTAAGCGACTTCTGTTAAAGTAGCTAACCTACTGGTTAACTCGGAATCTGAACTTTTCTGCATAAAATTCAGGATTTTCCAATATGCAAGAGAATTTCGCTGGCCGCCTTGTACGAATACAATTTTATAACTTGTAATCATCAAATTAGACTCGCTGACTCAACAGCAATGGAATCAAGGAATGTTTAGCTTTCTTCAGGAAGGTTGAAAGGCTTAGGATGTAATTTTTTTTACCGAATCATTGCATAATTATATATGCCCGCTTTTTTTTAGGGGGTGGGGTGCGGGGATTTCGACTTGAGCAATGAAGATAAATGTAAGTATGGTTTTACATTAAGGGTGGACTGCGTGTGTGTGTGTGTGTGTGTGTGCGCGCGCGCGTGTGTGTTTGTGAGAGAGAGAGAGAGAGAGAGCATGAGAGAGAGAGAGAGAGAGAAAGAGGGTGGGGAGACGGGGGTTGTTACCAAGAAGATCAAGTATATTTCCTTGGATCTGGTTCACAGCATTAATATTGATAAGCAAAAGAAACGATTTAGGAATCATTTGTATATAAAAGAGATTAAAAGAAGAGACAAGTAATCATTGTCTTGGCAAGTATTCTAAAAGAAGAAATGTAATAAACTTATATTATAAAACTCCTAAGACGGTAAGCAAAAGGTATACTGCATTCACCATCTCTTTTTTTTTTTTTCTGGTTTGATATCGAGAAGTTGAAATCTCCGAATTAGTTGTGTTACCTTCATTGATTTCAGCTAATTATTGATTTAATTAAGACAAAAGGTATGAGATTAATCACTTCTGGTAGGAAGGGTTCAGCAGTTTAAGCTTTGGTTTTTGTGGGTGGGAATTTGTGACAATAACGGCACAGGCGACGTTGTAGAGATACATGATTATTTTTTTTTTTTTTTTTTTTTATCGATGTTTAGAAGTATCGCGAAAACCCTCTCCAAGAATTGTGAATTGTTTGTTTATTTGAAGGATGGAAAGTTAATTAGTTTAAAAATAATAATTATTGTACTTAGATCATGTTAGATTTGTGTGCTTTTTTGGAATAAAACGTAATTAGTTAACAAATAATGATTACTATAATTAGATCTTTCTAGTCGCTGTTCTCATAAATACCCATAATTTAGGATTCTTTATAATAGCATCACATTAGGAAAAGCCAATAAATAGAAAAAGCATCATACGAAGAATTGAATGTTTTTTATTTTTCATTTTTTTAGGAAGGAAGTGTAATTTTCTAACAAATACTAATTACCGTAAATAGGTATTTTCAGTCCGTATTCTCGAAGATCCCCATGGCATCAGAATTCTTCATAATAACATCACTTTAAATGAATAAATAGATAAAAAAAAAAAAAAAAAAAAAAAGGCCTTCAACTTATCAGTGTAACTCGTTCGTTGAATTCTCCGCCCAAGTTAACCCTTTCGAACCCTTCTGCGCCTTTTACAACCAACCACAAAACTCACCCATCACGGTCTCTGTATGGTCTTGACCCCCCCCCCCCCACCCCCCCCCCCCACCCCCCCCTCCCTCCTTTACCACCATACACAAACTGATGGCACCAGCCCGCCCACTCCTTTTGAACAACCCCCTCCCCTTCCTTTCCCAACCCTAGAAGAAATAAAGATGAAATTGGCAAGGCTACCGTATATGACCATAGTCTCTCTCTCTCTCTCTCTCTCTCTCTCTCTCTCTCTCGGTCGGTGAGTTGTCGTCGCCATTGTTGGGGGCGAAATTGTGTTTGTACATGTGTATGTGTGTTTGTGTACGTGTTAACACCTCGTCTAGCCGTACCTTGTAATTGCTCGAATGGAAAACCGACAAGATGGACTATCTGTTCCCGAAGTGGGAGGAATACTCAACGAGCCATGGTACTACGATCTCCTCCTCCTCCTCCTCCTCCCTTTCCTTAAATGTCCCGTCTTTGAGGCTGGAAGATGGTGTTGTTTCTGTCTCCGAAGACACGATGTAAACACGATAAAATCGTGGTTCTTTCTTCCTTGAAGTTTTGCACAACGCCTTCATTGTGTATTTGTGTTTCAGAAAGGTTCTGTTTGAGTAAAGTTCTTGGGAAATTTTAATTTCGTATCCAATATCAAAAGCTATTCTTTATTTGGATCTTGAGCAATAGAGTGATACTCTTTCTTTCATTTAGAAAGGTTTTTTGTCAGGGTATTTATGCCATCAAGGCAGTATTTTATTTTCCAGTATCAAGTTTTTGTCATGAGAGGAGCACTTCACTCATTTATTATTACCTTCTCAAGGTAATGCAACGATTAGATATTTGTCGACAACCCATCAGTTGTTCAACTATCCACACACACAACACACACGCACAGACAATATATATTTGATTTGTGTATATATATATATATATATATATATATATATATATATATATATATATATATATATATATATAATATATCAACTTAATACTGCAAAATAAAATACTACTTTGATGTCAAAAATACCCTGACAAAAAACGTTTCTAAATGGATGGAAGAATATCACTGTTTCTCACGATCCAAATTAAGAATTGTTTGTTTTTGATACTGCAAACCAAATTAAGTCTGTGTGTGTGTGTGTGTGGTGTGTGAGAGAGAGAGAGATGTGCAGCTCTCAGCTCAAGTTTATTGTCTATATAATAGGCTTGCGAATTGCTGCTGGCCTAAATGGGGAGTAGTCTCTCCTGAAGTGAAGGCAAATTAGGCGTTATCATACTGTGTAATGAAATTAAAAAGCCCATTATTTACTGGTCGGAAACCTGAAACTTATATCCACTCTGACGTCATCCTAACCAGAAAGGAAAAAAATACTTATTTAAAAAAATTATTTTAACCCTTTTTGCTGCGTGTTTTGCTAGAATTCACATTACCTATTCCAATGATATTCACGAGGCCTTGCGTTATTATATCCCCAAAAAGGAGCTGGGCCCTATGGATCCTTCCTTATTCCACCTTCTTTGATTCGTTCATCAACCCTGCCAGAGGTATGACGATTCGAGGGTGGATCTTGTCAGGTACCTCGAGCGAGTGACATGACGGAATTAATGGCTGCAAGGTCCTCTTCAATTCAGAATCATATGCCATTTATTCTTTAGTGATTTTATTGGATTTCCGTTCTGATTTACAGTGGACGTAGTTAAGGATATGTCTATGAACAAATGGTTTTATCAACTTTATTCAGTTGTAGCTAATAACTTACAACAGTAGCTAACATTCTTGGGGTATTATTATTATTATTATTATTATTATTATTATTATTATTATTATTATTATTATTATATACAAAACCAAAAATATAAGACGTAAAAAAATTTTCCTGTGACATTTACCCGTATCCGTTTCGCCATTCTTATTAGTATATAAAAAACAGGCCTTTGTTTATCTTATTATATTATTATTATTATTATTATTATTATTATTATTATTATTATTATTACTTATTATTATTATTCACAGATGTAAAAAAAAAAATCACACAAGAAAAACACTTCTAATGTGGCAATTACACGTGTCGTTTCGCCATTTTTATTGATATAAAAACTAGCCTTCTCTTGAAGCCCTATATAATATATATATTATTCACTGCAGAGAGCAATTAGCTGCCACGCTACGTATTGGTACTTTGATAGAATATTCATCTGCTCAGCTCCTATCATCCAGTCACGCTTAGTGGCGAGGGAGTGAATAGGCACAAGTTTTGTCTATTGTACGAACTGAGTAACGAAGGAATAATTATGGTATTGCCGTGTTTATTTTATTGTTTCTGGTCTCTGGTAAGGTGCGAGAATGGTTTGACAGTGTATTGTGTTATTTATTATATTTGAATTTGATTTTTTAAATTTCGAATTTGAACTAGACAGGTTAATATGCTTTCTGAATTAATTGGGCATTCGTGCATGTTTATTTGTACCCGTGTTTGTTTGGAATTTCCCCTTTTCGTAATTTGGTTCAAATAGAATTTATTAAACCACTCTGAAAGAATCGAACAGAAGTCAGAAAACGACGAATAAGATTTTTATCTCTATCGTCTAATCTTATAAGTAGCATATTCATTCCTGCTCTAATGACGTCTCCTGAATTCAGGTGTATCGGTTTTATTTCCTTATCTTTCATATTTATTTATTTATTTATATACTTATTTATCACCTTTTCATGTAACTTCTCTCTCTCTCTCTCTCTCTCTCTCTCTCTCTCTCTCTCTCTCTCTCTCTCTCTCTCTCTTTGCAGGCTGGTTTCCTTTTGAAACCCTTTTCGGTTAATAGTCAAGTTACCCTTTTCATGATAAGAGACAAGAATATTTTGTGTCTTGTACTTTGAGAACGTAATTTTATAATATTCAAGATGAGACGAGGTCATTTGTCTAAAATGAGTTTGATCACCATGAAGGTGGCCTGTTAACTGCTTCATTTGTAATATAACAAATAAGTGGAAATTGGTATCATGTATAGCCATACAAGAAATCTTTATTTATTTTTTATTTATTTATTAATTTTTTTTAGGTCTGTGCACTTCGATTGAACCATTTTTATGACAGCATCGTGGATAGATTGTTCCTTAGCCAATAGTAACTGAGTTTTTATCTTTTCGTTCTTTAGAACCTATTCATTTTCTGTTCATTTTATTGGTATCAAATTTGATTTCTGTTTTGTAGATGATCATTATACTTCTCATACGTGAACGCTCAGTATTGTGTAAATTTGTTAGTTAATTTCATGAGTTTACCTTGTATAGATGTATGCATTCTATATTAAACAACAGTAGACTGACTGACTGATTTCCTTTATAAAATGATATGACAGTAATGATAATGGAATGGTGTTTGAATGGATTTGCTCTTCATAATGTTTCAACAATTCATCGTAATCAATCGGCTCTGTTTTTAGTCAGCTTAGAGATAAGTAGATATCTTGAATGTGTTCCGAAGTAGTGATAACTTTTTTGCTTTTATTATTTCATTGTAATTTAAAGACTTTATGGGACATTCATAACAAAATGATCTCTCTCTCTCTCTCTCTCTCTCTCTCTCTCTCTCTCTCTCTCTCTCTCTCTCTCTCTCTCTCTCTCTCTCTCTCTATATATATATATATATATATATATATATATATATATATATATATATATATATAATTTATTTTTCTCTTTTTTTTCACCCGCTATCCCAGTCCCGAACTGGCCATTATATTTTGAAAGTAAGGAAATTAATTTATAAATATAATTACTGGTCATTCTTTTGTAAAGTTTTGAAAATATAAAAATCAGTTTATAAGTAAAATAACAACAGATCTCTCTTGTGTAGTTTTTACTTCAACTTTCGGCTAACCGAAATTTTGAAGTCGTAAGAAGATGGGAGACATAGCAAAGGTATATCATTTACTTGAAAGTGTAGACTATCGAAAGTATAGATTATTGAATGGAAACTGTACTGAAAATCACTACAGTTACAACAAACATTCAGGCATCAACTGGATATATACAAAGTAATCCTTGCGAATAGGTTTTAGTTACGTACATGAGTACTTTAGTTACGTACACGAATACGTACATACATGCACGTGCATTTGAAATACTGAACGCAGTACTGCACACCATCACATGTCATGTCCTTCGTAAGTGGAATTCATTCACAGTTGATGTGTCATACGTGATTCCGCTACGGAAAGTTTATGGGGAAAGCGAAGTACATACATGTGCTTTGTGTTCACATGGCTTTAGTTTTTATTTAACGTTTTCGGTTAATTTTTTTTTTACAATGTTTTCAGAATTGTGTTTTGCTTAGAATTTATTTTTTCATTTTTGCTTGGGCATTGCCGACCTTCTATATGACCTAAGTTAGTATATAAATGAAAAATACATAAATACGTATATATGTGTGTGTGTATGTGTGAGTGTGTGTGTGTGTGTATGAGTGAGTGCGTTAGTGTGTGTGTTTGTGTGAAATCAACAACGTCCATTATTAAATCTAGTATATGAAATATGCTTTAGTGAAGAGGAAATTGCCGCTGATAATAATAAAATTCTAATAGAGAGTTCCATTATTTTCGCTCACTCGGGGCTTACAGACTACTTTGTTGCTGTTGTTGTTGTTGTTATTCGTGTTTGGAGGCGGCCTGATAGGAAAGCCTTATGGAAAGTCCTAAAAAGGTCTGAAAAAGGTGTTTCGCGTTGAGTTAAAGATACAGGAATTTTATGATAGGATATTTTTTATTTATTGATTTGAATGAAAATAAATAACATGCATGTTAAACAGTACGGAAAAATTATTTCTAATAAAATATAGCGTATTTATTTTCATTTTCGTTGGTGAAACAACGCTCTATTTGACTAGATTTTGTCGCACGCGCACCGTGTAAGCTGGAGAACTGATCACGCCTTGTTTAATTCTTTCTTCCCGCCTACAGGATTTGTCTGCCCAGTGGAGTATTTTTTTTAGTGTTCCAGATTTTGGTCTTCTGAAATCTTCAATTGTATTTACTCTTCTATTTATTTTTTATTATTGCTTTAACGATTATCCCTTGTATTGTATAGGTTCCGGTTTTTTAATGTTGCACAGGTATTTATTTTTCTTTGGTGTCGTGGTGTTTAGTTGGTTTTCTTTATTCTCGAAGTTATTATTTTTTTCGAAGTCTTCTTTTTCCTTTCTTTATTGTTTCATCGAGAAGTGTTTTATCGTTTTTCGTTTCTTTTGCCTTTCCAGTACAATCTACGATGTTTTTATTTATCTTACAATTTCAGAGATACGCAGTCCTCTAAGCATTTTATTTATTTTATCTTTTTTATATTCATTAAGTAATATATTAATATATTTTTGTTTTATGATAACTGATATCTGTTTTTATATTTATTAATTAAAATGTTAATTTATCAATTTTTTGTAATAAATGATATTGTATTTTTTAAGCTTGTGCCTTCCTTGTCTAGGTGGAATTTATTTTCCGTTCTCTCTCTCTCTCTCTCTCTCTCTCTCTCTCAAATCTCTCGCTTATTATATATAATATATATATATACATATATATATATATATATATATGATTATATATATATATATGATTCCCTTTCTCATCATATCATCATCAGCTCTCTTTCTCTCTCCTCTCTCTCTCTCTCTCTCTCTCTCTCTCTCTCTCTCTCTCTCAGCATAAACCATACTTCCTCCGCGGCAAATATCAACAAATATCTTCCCACAACCAATTTCCAACCCATTCCTTCCTCACGCCTACATTTAATTTACCCATTCCGTTTAAACCCATTCCATTACTGCACCCTCTACATAAAGACCCCCTACACCCTCTTGCGGACCACCCACACATTAGGGCAAACCTCTGTATGTACTCACTAATGGCAGTTTACCTTTAATTAACTCTCGAGTGTAGTTACGGCGCCGTCTGTTCGCGAATTTATGATTCCTTTGTCCAGGTGAGATCCGTTTATATTATGTGAAAATGGGAAGGTGTGTTTAAATATATGTATGTGTCTTTTTTACATACGTACACACACACACACACACACACACATATATATATAGATATATATATATATATATATATATATGTATATATATATATATGTATATATATATATATATATATATATATACACATTATATACGTATTTATGTATGTGTATATACGTATGCATTTTATATGTATATGTACCTATGTATGTATATATTCATGGGTGTATGTATATGTGTTTTGTATAGTTGATATGCATTGTATGTGTGTATAATTATATGCAAATTGCATATAATGGTTTACATATATATATGATCCTGCATCTATGAAATGTATACAGCAGTTGCTGGCATGTCACGCATGTTTGTTGATGGGGGTCTGATGTTTGTTGCCACAGTTGCACAAACCAGGCTGTGGGTTCTATTAAAAATGTAATGGAGCGGGAAATGAGTATACGCAATTTATTAGCCCTATTAGGCCGCCCTATAAATAGGACCCCGTTTCCTGTTGTCTGCGTTTTGGCCGCATGTAATTATATTCTGTTTATTTAGTGCTTTTTCTCTCTTTTCGTTTTATCCATTTGTTCGTCGTAATGGGAGTTTTGTTATGCAAGAACTCAAAGCTATGTATCGTAGTAGTTTTCCGAAGGTTTTGTTATTGCTTGTCATTTTTTTTTTTTTTTTTGTGGGGGGGCGGGGTGGTAGGGGCGTCCGTGAAACATTTGATGTATGTATGTATGTACTTATATATATATATTATATATATATATATATCTATATATATATATATACATGGGTGTATCTAGGTCTTGTATTGTAGATATGCATGTATGTGTGAATAAGCGTATGCTTATTAAGTTTGTAAGATCACTTTTTTCTTCTTCTTTTTTTAGCGATGCCCGCTCTCTCTCTCTCTCTCTCTCTCTCTCTCTCTCTCTCTCTCTCTTTTTTTCTCTAGCTGTACTGATCAGAGTTTGGGATCTTAGCAGCTTTTGTATAACTGAAATATTGCTGATATGTAATTTTCATGTGGGAGGCATTTGTAATCCAAATAGTAAGATGTTTTTCTTTCGGTTTGTTGAAACGAGTTAATATTTGTTAATATTAGTTAAATATCCCGTTTTACTATTGCGTTTCTCCATGCTTTTATATTATTTTTTTTTTCATTTAACGTGGAAAATTTCCCAATAAACGGATTTCCTGTTACTAATTCCTCGGTAGAAACCAAAATGAAGGCAAAACTTACATCACCAACACTGATGACCTTGAGGTATGATTAGACATGGATTATATAGTGATTATAGTCTTCCCTTTTCCAAGAGACGAGTGCATTTGCATATCCTTGTTTCCGTACCCCTTGACCACAGGTGGTTGGCCACATCGAGAGATTGATTGACTCGGATAACAAAGGTCATTGACGCCGAATCAACAGAATAGAAGTGGTTTATTCTCTTGCAGTAGGAAGGTGGGTATAAATTATAAGGGATGATGGTAGGACGAGATAAGAGGCAAAACACTGAATTTGTGAAGGAAAGTAACTGATTTTTGTACAAAAAGGTAATAGTTGTATACGCGAAAAAATAGAATATATATGGGAATATTTGACTTATTTCTTAATCAAAAGGAAGCTTGAATGTAGTTTGCCCATTACAACAAGGAAGTTGAGGATACGAATTACTTTTGCATCCTGTCCCTCGTACCGAAATTTGAAATAGCGGGAATTGGAATGTTTCGCTTATTTATATTAAATGTCGAATGTGATAGCAGCTATTAATTTGCTCTGATTTGACATTACCCCATACTTTGGCAAAACAAGTAGCGAAGTAACTACTTCGTGCATGTGAAATATTTGTATTTAAGAACTGGGAATGAACGCGATTATCGGGAAAGAAAAACTGAAACCTTGAGCATTTTTATTCTCTCTCCTCTCTCTTCTCCTTCTCCGTCTCTCTCCTCTCTCTCTCTCTCTATATATATATATATATATATATATATATATATATATATATATATATATATATATATATTTATATATATATATATATCTATCTCTCTCTCTCTCTCTCTCTCTCTCTCTCTCTCTCTCTCTCTCTCTCTCTCCTCTCTCTCTCTATCTCTATATATATATATATATATATATATATATATATATATATATATATATATATATATATTGTGCTTAAAAAATCACAGTAAATGCACGTGACTTCATTACATAAGCGAACACCACAGGAAAATGATAGGCAGAAATCCAAGCGCTTTCGTTTTTACTAAGACATAATAAAGACGAAAGTGGCTTGAATTTCTGCCTATCATTTTCAAGTAGGTTATTTCGCTTCATTAATATATTATAATATATATATATATATATATATATATATATATATATTATATATATTAATAATATATAATAATATATATATGCATGTAAAACTGAATCACGGAGGTATGGAACGTGATGAATGTATAAATAAAGGCAAATGCCACTTTTTCCTTTATGGCATTTGCCTCTCTCTCTCTCTCTCTCTCTCTTCTTCTCTCGTCTCTCCTCCTCTCTCTCTTATTAATATAATTATATATATATATATATATTATAATAATAAATATAATAATACCTTCTTTCTCTCTCTCTCTCCTCTTCTCTCTCCTCTCTCTCTTCTTCTTCTCGCTCTCTCTCTCTCTCTCTTCTCTCTCTCTCTCTCTCTCTATGTATATATATATATATATATATATATATATATATATATATATATACTACTTTCTCTCTCTCTCTCTCTCTCTCTCTCTCTCTCTCTCTCTCTCTCTCTCTCACACAAGAACATCTACCAGAGGAGCCTCTCCCAATACAAATAATAGAGGCGTATACGAGCATATCCTTCTCAGGACAGGAAAATAACAGCCCCACTATTGGCCGGGGAAGGCCCCCGGATGTTTGTCATTACTGCCAAATGGTGTTTCGTTGCCTTGCACTATGCAATTGAGTCATGGGATACCACGTACGTACGGCGCACCATGACGGTGGTGGCTGTACGTAAGAGGTGGTAGTGACTCTGATGATGATGATATTGGTAATAGCAGCCTGAGATGATAGTGACGGATTGAGATGGTGATAAGGAGTCATTAGCTGAGGCTAATTGTCACGGTGACGTGTTTGTATTGGTAGATTTTTTTCTCTCTTTTTTTATATATAATTTTTCTTTTTTTATGGTTGTATTTTTTTCTTAGTTCCTCTTCTCTCTTTTTTTTAATGATAGTTGATGCGCTGTTCATGAAAGGTGTAATTACGGTGTTGACGCATGTCGTGGCCAAAAAGACTCTTATTAATGTCGGCTTAGATAGCGTCGATGATATATTCTTTTGAAGGGCTTTTAAGCAAATAAGGAGGTGTCTGCGTTTTCCTGTGTACATTTTTAAGTTCACAGAACGTATTTGTCTTCCGTAACCATTCGCTGTTAGAGGTTGTGGCTTATTGTTGGGATTATTTATATATATATAGATAATATAGTACTTAAATAGTGTATTTTGGCGTTTTTATGGGTTCCTTTTTTATATGGAATTCTGTTGTAACAGAACATGTTTATCAGTCATATATATATATATATATATATATATATATATATATATATATATATATATATATACAGTCATATATATATATATATATATATATATATATATATATATATATATATATATATACACCGTAAGTATAACAAGTGTAGGTAATAAACTCACACTTATTTAATGTGTATGCCAATACACATTATGTTCACATGTGAATGTGTACATAAAAGTTTACATACAGGATATACGCATGAAAACCCTTCGTGTATACATATATAAACTAGTATGACAAAGATACCTCAACCTGACAGATTATTATTATTGTTATTTTTATTATTATTATTATTATTATTATTATTATTATTATTATTATTGCTAGTATTATTAGTATTTATTTATTATTATTATTATTATTATTGTTATTATTATTTGTTCTGCGTAGCAAGAGAATCCTTGGTTGAACAATAACTGACTATTATTATTATTAATTATTATTATTAATTATTATTTGTGGTGCGTAGCGAGAGAGAATTCTTGGTTGAACAATATATGATTATTATTATTATACGAGTATTGTATTATTCCCGCTGGATAATCCCCGGTTGAACAGTAGCAGCGGAGCCTTAAAGACTCGCTACTTAATCACCCACAATTTTCGGGCTTCATAAACAGTTTCGGTTACCGCAGGACGGTTAACCGGAAGGCCCTCTTGGGCTAATTACATCTCTCGGCCGCCCCCCCCAGGTGGAGAAAGCAGGTTTTTTTTTTTTTTTTTTTTTTTATAAAGGAGGTTGGACGAATGGAAGGAAACGTTTAAGGGGGAAGGGATTCAGAGACTGCCTCTTTCTTTCCTTCTGAAAAGTATCACCTCTTGAGATACGGGATTTTGTTAGGATGGTTGCACTTTTGATTTTTTTTCTTCATTGTGTGTGTGTGTGTTTTTTTTTTTTTTTTTTTTTTTTTTTTTTTTTGCTTCGTTAGGTTAGGTTCTTGTCCTTGTTTCTTTCTTTTTTTTAATAGTATCGATAGACTAATATATAACTCTTTTAAGCTTCTCGTGTGTTATACCTTGATTTATTTGTTTCTTCATTTATTTATTTGTTTCATTTTCTTGTTCCGTAATTTTTCATTTTTATTTGTTTAGAATGGTATCGTTAGGCTAGTTACACTTTTAGCTTTTAAAGTGTTTTCCCTGATTTATTTACCTTTATTTATTTGTTTCTTCATTTGTCAGTTTGTTTGCTTCTTTTATTTTAAGCTTTCATCTGTTTCGTTATTTTTTTTTGCAGTTTTTTTATTTGTTTAAAATATCTCCTTTTTGCTTCTTTTGTTTTATTTGGATTTAGGTTTTTATCCATGTTTCGAGTTTTTGCCTTTTTTTGTTTGTTTACATTATCTTTGTGATTGTTTTTAGGTAAATTCTGTTTATTCATGTTTCATATATACTTTCTGTTTTTTTTTATTTCATCAACATTCCTATCATTAGCCTTCTTTTTTTTATTTTATTCATTCTCTTCCTATGCTTGATTAAAAAAAGATTTCATTCCAGTATTATTTTAAATATTTAATCTCTCTGTAATCTCTAAAGTCTTTGTGTTATTCTTATTGATTATTACTAATAATCAGTTATCATTTGTTAATCATTACTATTGTTATAATGCAAATTACTTGTGTTCCTTAATGATGTCATCATGATTCATTCCTTGGGTATTAATTTCTCTCTCGTTATTTCAGCTTGTATTTTTATACATTTATATATGGCCCGTTGTTGACTTAATTACATAACAGGAACTGGATCTAATTATTTTAGCACTAACGCTAATAATGTTGATGATGGTGATGTATAGAAAAAAAAAAAACTACGTTTTGTTAAAATGAATAACATTACCTTGAGGTACAGCGTCTGTTTAAAGATCCAGGTGATCTTTGCTTTAACTGTCACTCATAAATGTTCTGTGCAATTCAGGATTACCTGAAAAAATAAAACAAATATATACGAGTTAACCTTTTATGGTATTGATCAAAATGAGGTGGAGCTCTCAGGTATTATTATTATTATTATTATTATTATTATTATTATTATTATTATTATTATTATTATTAATTATTATTATTATTATTATTATTGTTGTTGTTCGTTTTTTCTCAGAGGACAGAAAGGATGGATGTTTATTGCTGAACAAACTCCTTAGAATAAAATCCTTAATTGTAAAAAAAAAAAGAATAAATAAATGAAAAAAATGTGTGGAGTGGAGTCAAAATAACAAAAACACAGTAAAATACAGAAAGAAAATCTCACACATAAATATAGATAAGCATTTAATAGAATAATTGTCGGTACATTAACTTACACAATAAAAACAAGAACTTATTACCACCTCAGACCATATCCGGAGGTATAATTATAAGGTAGGAAATGGTGGTGTGGCCCCTTTCCTCTCTCTCTCTCTCTCTCTCTCTCTCTCTCTCTTCTCTCTCTCTCTCTCTCTCTCTCTCTCAAGGTAGTAGTCACACCTGCCTGATCACAGGCAACTCAATTCTAGAGTAATCTCTTGGAGTTTTCCTCTTGTTTTCGGTTGAGATTAAATCACGGTGGGAGTTCATTTTCATTTTTTTCCTCTTTTTTTTTTTTTTTTTTTTTTTTTTTTTTTTTTTTTTTTTTTTTTTTTTTTTTTTGAGGGGGGAGACCCGGAATACCATTGTTGTTGTGACGTCAGTTGAAAAGAGCCAATGAATCAATCAAGCTTTTTATTTTTATTGTAGATCGTTTTAAAAGCCTTTTGTGCGTGTGGGTGTGTGTGTCTGTGTGTTCATTGATTAATCAAGGTTTTTTTTTTATTTCTGATTGTTTTCTAAGTCTTTTGCGTGTGTGCGTCTGCGTTCAATTATCAGTAAGTTTCTTCTATTTATGATTGCTCTCTAAGCCTTTTGCGTGTGCGTGTGTTTATTGATTAATCAAGTTTTTTATTTATGATTGTTTGTTAAGCCTTTGGCGTGTGTGCGTGTCTGTTCATTGATCAGTAAGTTTTTTTCTATTTATGATTGTTTTCTAAGCCTTTTCGTGTGTGCATGTGTGTTCATTGATTAATCAAGCTATTTCTCTATTTATGATTGTGTTCTAAACCTTTTGCGTATGTGTGTGTGTGTGTTTCTGTCTGTGCGTGTATGTGTGTGCACAGTGATCGCAACGATTGAGTCGCCTCGTTTCAGGTAGTATGGGCATCTTTGGTAGGAATTATCGAGAACCTTTATCGAAATGCTTACAGATAAAAATGCATGTGTGGCTTTTGCGTGTGGACTGGAACAGATGCGTGTGAAGATTTAGGACGTGCTTAGATTTGTACGTTTATGTGCTCACACGATAATCAGCATTATAGAACTGGAAGATTTGATGCATGAGAATGGTAGAGAATGGTTTCGAGGGTTCAGCTTAGTATAGATTTTATTTTATAATTAATAATAATAATAATAATGTAATAATAATAATAATAATAATAATAATAATAATAATAATAATAATAATAATAATAATCATAGGAAAAGACCCTTTCATTAAATGTTTCTATTTTCTGTCTGTTATATAAAGGGCTTAAGATATCAACACAGCACTAATGGGTCTTTTTATCCTATCGTCAACAGAAACACGATTGTTTGTCGATTTCTATTAATAATCATCATCATCATCATCATCATCATCATCATCATCATCATCATCATTGCCAAGAGAATCGAAAAATATTGACGAAGTGACAACGTCAATTAAACCGGCTTTAATATCGTAAGTGCTGTAAGATGATAAAAGAAATAAGAGAGCCTGGTGTGGCTCTGTCAAGTCCACCCACCCAACCGAGACGATAACCTAACTCTCCGAGCCACCTTTATCTAAGGGGCAAATCTGAGCCAGGCACTATTGTGGCAGTTTGCTAAACACTGGCGCGTGAAATGACTTCATTTTTGAGGAAATGATATGCTGTTGATCTTGGTATTTGAAGAAAAAGTGTAATTCTGCTATAGTAGATTCACATCAGCCGTGGATTTGATATCTAGGCCACTCCCTCACGACGCTCATGATTGGCTGTTGATAAGCCAATCACAGGGCTGGAAACTCTCAGTCTCTCGAGAGAGTTCACATAGGCAGGATGTATGCTCCATCTCTCCTGAGGTGTACGTCTTTTAGGAGAGGTGGAACATACATCCTGCCCATGTGAACTCTCGAGAGAGACTGAGAGTTTTCAGCCCTGTGATTGGCTTATCAACAGCCAATAGGAGAAATGGAGCATACATCCTGCCTATGTGAACTCTCTCGAGAGACTGAGAGTTACCAGCCCTGTGATTGGCTTATCAACAGCCAATCAAGAGCGTCGTAAGGGAAGGGCCTAGACATCAAATGCACGGCTGATGTAAATCTACTATAGTGTATGGGAGGGTCCGTCGATTCTTAACTCTTATGTTTGTTCCGAAAGTTCTGTAAAAGTTTCTATTAGTATTCTGTAAAAGGAAACTATTGAACAAAAAAATTTTTCTTTTTGTCTATCCGTCCTCCCTCAGATCTTGAAATCTACTAAGGCTTGAGGACTGCATCTTGGTATGTTGATCATCCACCCTCCAATCATCAGACGAACCAAATTACAACCCTTTAGCTTTAGTAGTTTTTATTTTATTTAAGGTTAAAGTCGGCCATGATCGGGCGTCTGGCACTGCTCAAGGACAGACCACCACCGGGTCGTGGCTGAGAGTTTCATCTGCCGCGGCTCATACAGCATTAACGCTGTACAGAAAAACTCGATTGCGTCGATGAAATTTCGGGCATTTTTTTACTTATTATTATTATTATTATTATTATTATTATTATTATTATTATTATTATTATTATTATTATTATTATTATTTTCAACCATAACAGACGCTGGTTTCTATTTTAAAACCGGGTGGACTGGCGCCACTTGGACTGATTCCACCTTCAAAAGGGGTTGGGGGTGGGGGAGGGGGGGGGGGGTGGCGATTTTGGGTCTTTCACCCGTGTTATTTCTATTGCATTTTGCTACACTTATCTTTTAATAATGGCTCCATGATCTCGCTCTCTTTTGTGCATTCTTTTCTGTTATGCGGAAGTTTGCATGATTAACAGGTTATATGCGTTTCTTGTGAATGTTTATGCGTTATGGATAATTGCGACAATGATATCCGAGACAGTTAACGGAATTTTTTTTGTAAAGTTAAGTATATTTTAGATTTACCAGACCACTGACCTGATTAACGGCTCTCTCAGGAATGGCCCGAAGGATTAGATACTTTTTGCATGGCTAGGAACCAACTGGTTACCTAGCAACGGGGTGACCTACATCTTATTGTGGGATTCGAACCACATTATATCGAGAAATGAATTCGTAATCGCCAGTAATAAATTCCTCTGATTCCACGTTGGCAGAGCGGGGAATCGAACTCGGGACTACCGAATCGGTAGGCGGACACGTAACCCACTCGTCCAACGAGGAACCATGTTGGTTCTAATCGTTATACCGAACATGGAAGGAAAAAGTAGAAATAGGTGACTTTTCGGTAAAATGCAATTGTATCGGATTCCTTTTCTGACGTGTAGGTACACATAAATGGTAACATTTTGCAGATTTATCGCCATTTCCCCCCACCCCCACCCCCCACCCCCCAAATCCCCTCTCTCCTTTTGGTTCAAATATAGAAGAATACCATCGTTTTCATTCCAACACCCCTCCCACCTTTTCATTTTCCCATTTTGATAATACAATATATATATATATATATATATATATATATATATATATATATATATATTTAAGTCAATGCTTAAGAACATTTTCCCAAGGTAGGGTGACAGAGCCAGGCAATGACCAGGCGAATGCAATCAAAGGCAAGCAAGCCTGCAAGCAAGCAAGTGACCAACCAGTCACTCGGCGTATCTAGCCCCCCTCACCCCCCCCCCTTCAAAAAAAAAAAAACATGAAGCGAAACACGGTAGCGTCTTTCTGAAAAATCACCCGAGGGAAATACTTATGCAAAAATGAGTAATATGATTTTGGGGTCTTTACGGGTCTCCTCCTAAGGACCGCCCCCTCCCATAATACGGGCTGTTAGAACTGAAACTCATCTAATTCCAGAGAAACCGAAATTTAAATGGGCGCTCGGCGCTTGATTTTTAGTACTCGCGATGTTGTGCGCTACCTGTTTGATGACGTCACAGAAAGGGGACACTGGGAATTGCCATTTTTCACCTTTTTCTCTATTTTTTTTATTTTATTTTTTTTTTTTAGGGTTTCCGTGGGAATTTCTGTTATTATTTGAGCAACCCTTCAGTTATTTCTGGTGCAGCTGTTCTTCTTATTTAAGAATTTGATTTTTTAAGAGTTTTAATTATTCAAGTTGAAATTTATGAATGATAATATTCCCGAAGAAATGCCTCATTCTTAATATTTAATTCTCTTTTGCTGTCGTTTAGCGTATTTTGCGTTATTTGTCCAGTACACTATCTCTCTCTCTCTCTCTCTCTCTCTCTCTCTCTCTCTCTCTCTCTCTCTCTCTCCAAGTTTGCGTACTCAACAGGAATTGATATATTTTAGTTTACCATTTAAATAAAGTCGGTTCATTTTAAAATCTACTGTCAGTTTTTTTTAATAAGAATATACATTTTTTTTCGTTGTACCTTCAATTCACTTTTGAATATAAGTCAGTTTCTAAATTTTATTTTTCCATTGTACGTTCGGTTTCGTATGTACTATAATCGCTTTTTTTTTTTATTATTAATATTATTTTCCTTTAGACATTTTTTCACACCATCTTTATATGACCTTACGTTACCCTTCGCCTAATGAGTTCTACGTGTCAATCGCATCGCCTATAGTAGATTCACATCAACCGTGCATTTAATGTCTAGGCCAGCCCCTTACGACGCTCCTGATTGGCTGTTGATAAGCCAATCACAGGGCTGGAAAAGCCAATCACAGGGCTGGAAATTCTCAGTCCCTTTCGAGAGTTCACATAGGCAGGATGTATGTTCCACCTCTCCTGAAAGACGTATGCCTCAGGAGAGGTGGAACATAGATCCTACGCATTTGAACTCTCGAGAGAGACTGAGAGTTTCCAGCCCTGTCATTGGCTTATCAACAACCAATCAGGAGCGTCGTAAGGGACTGGCCTAGACATCAAATGCACGGTTAATGTGAATCTACTGTAGGACACAGCGCGAGACTTCATAAGGAACTTATTTTAATTGGGAAACAACGCTCTTCGCTCTCTTTTAACCATCGATTGACAACGATATTCGCGTCAAAAAGCGTTGAATAGTTTATGGGGCGCTTCCATTTGTTTTTGTTCCAAACTGCATCGATTTATCAGGAAATAGATTTCGCCGCTGGATGGTGGCCCCCCTCCGGAATTAGCTTGTGGTGGGCTATTGGATTCGACGATGCAAAATGCATTGTGTGCTTTTTATTTGCTTGGGCCGCACGCACATAGATTGGTTGTCTGTGTGTGTGAGTGTACAACATGTGTGTGTGTGTGTGTGTGCGTGTGTGTATGTCTATGGTAGTTTATATAAATGTGTATAATTATATATATATATATATATATATATATATATATATATATATATATAATATATATATATATAATATGATGATAGTGATAAATCTGACACATGATGTATATATACAGTATATCTATCTTAAACTCCAAGTCGTTAAGATATATATATATATATATATATATATATATATATATATATATATATGCGTGTGTGTGTGTGTGTGTGTGTGGGTGGGTGGGTGGGCGGGCATGTATGTCCGTATGTATAGTAGATGTTTGTGTAGATGTTGCCTTGTATTATTGTATGATTATGCGCGGATATAGAACGGAGTTCCATTATGAATGACAACACTTGGCTGCTCTTAAAACCGGGATATTAATCTTATGCCCTTCTTGTGTGCGAATTCACGAAACAAAAAAAAAGTCAGTATCACTGAAGCCGTATATCTCCTCGCGCTTTTTTTTCCCCCCTTTTTTTTTTTCAAACGCTCGATATGCCGCCATGCTCATAATATACTCGTATTTCCTCTTCAACCGAGCGGCGTTTGCGTGACGTCGTTCAGTTATTTCACACGAATTATGAATATGTCACGAATTTAGGCTGAATGGCCGCGATCGCTTGCTTTCAAGCATTCGCTCTGAGATAAGACGAAGTGGCGAGTTTTTTTTTTTTTTTTTTCTTTCTTTTTTTTGAGTGAATTGTGATTGAAATGATTGAGATGATGTTTGAACCTACGTTAATAATTTTCTCTCTTAATTTAGACACTTTTTTTATGTTATGTTTGTTTGTGATGGTTGACTCGTGAGGTTTATTTTTTGTGCATATTTTTTAGTCATACACACATATATGCATGTGTGTCTATGTATGTTTGTGCGTATATATATGGGTATATATAACATGCATATACATGAATCTATTAATTTTTTGTGTAAGTTATTTTATTTTCTGTTTTGTTATCATCATTGATATTATCTTATATTAAGTAACGTTTTTTGCGGTCTTTGTTCATTAGATAATGTGGAATATGCAAAAATTAATTATATTTTGGCATCTCTCTCTCTCTCTCTCTCTCTCTCTCTCTCTCTCTCTCTCTCTCTCTCTCTCTCTCTCTCTCATACATGGCCGTTAGTCAAGTTACCCATGGGGGCGATTTCCAGTTTGGCAATGAGTCAAGTTACTCTTTAAATACTCCTTACAGACCTACCTTACATCTTGTTCGGGTTGCCCCAGGTCCCTCAGTGTGAGGCACCTCTAATGTCTACCAGAGTTGCTAGTGCATCTTCCGGTATATTTTGCTTCTTCCAATCTTGGATGGTCTGGGATGCAGCTTTGATATTTGTCGAGCTTATTCTTAAACACATCTACGCTCACTCCTGATGAGCTGGCAACGCATTGAATAGACGCTGCATTATCGATGCTGGTGCGTAGTGGATTAATGTCCTGTGTGCTTTCCTTATTTTTCCTGGTATAGTTTTGGGCACTATTAATCTACCTCTGCTTGCTCTTTCTGATATTTTTAGCTCCATGATGTTTTCGGCAATTCCTTCTATCTGTTTCCATGCCTGAATTATCATGTAGCGTTCTCTTCTCCTTTCTAGACTATATAATTTTAAAGATTGTAGTATTTCCCAGTAGTCAAGATCCTTAACTTCTATTCTAGCTGGAAAGGAGCGTTGTACACTCTATTTGTGCAATATTCTTTTGATAGTATGGGTACCATATCATATTGCAATATTCAAGTGGACTACGAACATACGTTTTATAAAGCATAGTCATGTATTCAGCTTTTCTTGTTTTGAAGTGCCGTAACAACATTCCCATTTTTGCTTTACATTTTGCCAATAGAATTGCTATTTGATCATTGCATAACATGTTCCTATTCAACATCACACCAAGGTCTTTAAATGCTTCCTTATTTGTGATTGTCTCATTAGTAGGTCCCCTATATGCATATAGCTTTCCTTCTCTATCTCCATAATTTATTGATTCAAATAATGGGGCGGGAATGGGGGTGGGTGGTGTTGTTAAACATGACCGTGGGTCAAAGTTATTTTTTTAAATACTTAAGAGATACTGGGGGGCGGGTGTTGTTTGTTCAACATGATCATTGGTCGAAATGACCCATTTTTTAATACTTGACATAATGGGGAGAGGGGGGTGAAAGTGGTTCAAGATGACCTTGGGTCAAGTTACCATTGTTTAAATAGAGAGATAATGGGATGGGTGTTGTTCAGCATGACCTTGGGTCAAATTACCGTGGTTTGGATAATTGAGAGATAATGGGGTGGGGGTTGTTCAGCGTAACCGTGGGCCAAGTTACCCTTTGTTTAAATACTCGACGGATAATAGGAAGTTTGTTTTATGTTTATTACTAATCAATGCTGAAATCGCAGCGCGTAAGTAGTGTGACACATTGAGTGCTTTGTCGAATGTAACGAGACTTATGTTACAATCGACGGTCGCTTCCATTCAGCTTGTCACCTTCAATGGGCGTCATTTCTCATGCAACAGCGCTTTAACCTGGACTCCTGTAATGTAAGCAGACATCAATAAGAAAATACGGAAAGGGAATAATGGATAACGTTTGCGTTATAGAAATTGTAACGAGAGTTGGCAATTATCCCGGACGTTGAATTAATGGGACTCGAGGGACTTCTGTGTCATTGTCTTGGGCTTGAAGTCTACTTAAAGTAAGAGGGTTTCTTCATTTAGGCAAACATTACTAAGAAGGTGGGGATATGAAATACAGACATACAGATAATGAGGACTGCGATGTATAAACCTCAACCCCCCCCCCCCCCAACCCCCCCCCCCCCCCCCCCCCCCCCCCCCCCCCCCCACGTCACCACCCACCCATCCCACCCTTATTTATTAAACGAAGAATTGATAAAGCGTTGGAAAGAAAAAAAGAAAACAGAAATTTACTTAAAATCAGGAGGCATTCTACCGCTTTGATGACAATGTCCCCGTGACTGAGAGAAGAACCCCTTGAGCATTTAGTTCGTTAAGGCGGAAGATCCTTGGCAAAACCAACGTCTCCTGAACCTTATGGATGCCATTTAACGCTTGCAAGCGAATAGCGCTGCATCGCTTCCTCTTTATATATATATTTTTTTCTCTTTGTAATTCGAGTTATGTCGCTTAACGACGTAAAAGATGATATATTAAGTAAGGAAATCCCTGCCGTTGAAGCACTGTATTTACCGAGGGGGGAACAGATCATTTTCATACCTGTGAATATGAATTTATCATGCAAGTTACCTCGCCATGTTCTCTCTAGTCAAGACTCTCAAGTTGTGGAAGATTTTTGCTCTAAAAGTTATTTTATGTTATTGTTATTATCAGTGATATTTTTTAAAAATTATTATCTTTATTATTGTAAATTATTACTTGAATTTTAATGTCAGTCATACAAGCAGAGTGATTTCCATTAAAAATCGTATTGGAAATTATGATAATAGTGATAATGATAGTTTCGAAAGATTCAGTGACATTAAAAATGCGAAAGGACATTTGCAGCTAAAGCATTCGAAAATTTGAGAGGCCGTGCTAGAGAGATTATTATTATTATTATTATTATTATTATTATTATTATTATTATTATTATTATTATTATTATTATTATTATTATTATTATTATTGGAATTTTAGCGTAAATCGTTTCGCTAGCATTTAGGATTTCTTCCATTTTCCGTGTGTAAAATAACACATTGTGAGAAGGCAAATCGTTCTTGGCATTTTAATGTGTTTTCCTCCCCTCGGGAACTAGCTGCTATTTATTGCTTTCTAACACACACACACGCTTGCACACACACACACGAAGGACAACGCTCGCACGCAACAATGGCGGTTCTTGTTTTTCGTCGAGCATTATCTGAAATGTCTGAAAGTTATGGCGTTCGTATGTGAAATGTTGAAGCTGCTTTCGTATTTTGTATGTGAAATGTTGGAGCTGCTTGGACTTTGTGAAACGTCGAAGTTCCTTTCATATTTTGTATGTGAAATGTTGATGTTACTTGGACTTGCTTGTGAAACGTCGAAGCTACTTTCGTATTTGTATGTGAAACGTATAATTTTCTTTCGTATTTTGTATGTGAAATGTTGATGTTTCTTTATTCATTTGAAATGTTGAAATTGCTTTGGTATTTGTTGGTAAAATGTTAAAGTTACTTAGGTATTTTTATTTGGAATGTTGAAGTTACTTTGGTATATGTATGTGAATTATTGAAGTTCCTTTCGTATTTGTATGTGAAATGTTGAAGTTACTTCGATATTTGTATGTCAGATGTTGAAATTTCCTTTTTGTATGTGGAATGTTGAAGCCACTTCGTATTTGTATATGAAATGTAGAAGTTACTTTGGTATTTGTATGTGTAATGCTGAAGTTACTTTGGTATTTGTGTGTGTAATGCTGAAGTTACTTTGGTATTTGTATGTGTAATGCTGAAGTTACTTTCGTATTTGTATGTGAAATGTTGAAGCGGAGCCTTCAGCCTGGAATGCCATGGAAATGTCCAGGCGTTTGTGAGATACTGTAGCCATGTTGTGTTTCACTGTGAATGTTTTTGAGTTGTGGCATTTGAATGCGATGTTTAATAGCTATTTTTTTTTATGACTTAGAATTTAACCATTGTTCGCATCTTGCTAAGAACTTGAGAGTTGTTCAAGCATTTGTATATAAAAAGCTGTAACTGTTTTAGTCATGTTATGGGAATTGTTTTAGGAGCTGTTGTTTAACTGAACACTGTAGGGGATTTCTTGCAATTATTTATATATATATATATATATATATATATATATAGATATAGATATAGATATAGATAATACATATATATATATATATATATATATATATATATATATATATATATATATATATATATATATACACACTGAACACTGTAGGGGATTTTCTTGCAGTTATATATATGTATATATATATATATATATAATATATATATATATATATATATATAATATATACACAGTGATAGATAGCTAAACGTAAGACCATATGACTATAAGAAAACTGCTCGGGAAATAACTTTATTTTGTTATTTTATAAGAATGACAAAAAATTTCCACCAGGAAAATAACTTTATATATTATTTTTTATAATGATGACAAAAAAAATGTCCACCAATACACGCTTTCGTTCTCCTGACAACACGTCCACCTTTCCACGCCCTCTTGTAGTTGCCAAACGAATTATATAACCCGGGTTAATGGTTAGAACTCCCTTCGTTTGCGGAAGAGGAAGTCTCGAAGGGGGAAGAGGGAAGGGGAGGAGGAGGGGGAGGGAGTCGAAATTTGGTAGTAATGAAGGGTTTGTGGTTCTTTACTGTCTGATGAACTCGCCAATAAACACAAGGAATTGTATTTATAATTGTTTCAGAATTCTTTTGAGTTATTGGTTTTTATTTACTTATTTATTTATTTAGTATAGTATTATTCCGGTTGGTTTTCTGAACTAACCGAAAATGGTGATAAGCCGAATACGTCTTTTAAAATTTGTTTTTATCACTTTCGGATAAAAATAGTAATTTTAACAAAGAGGAAAAGGGAAATAGTGTTATATCTTTCTCTAAGAACATTTCTAAGGTAGTTCACATAAAACATAAATCTATTATTATTATTATTATTATTATTATTATTATTATTATTATTATTATTATTATTATTATTATTATTAATTAGATAAACCCCATTTCATAAGTAATAAGACCACCGGGGACATTGTACAGAAAGAAGAAGTCAGGTATTTGAAAAGCAAAATTAATAAATAAATAGTATAAATAAATAAATAAATAAATAAATAAATAAAAATATAATAAAAAGGATAAGTAATTCAATAAATAGATAGATAACATTAAAAAAATTGTGAAAAGTAAGGAAAGCGGAAAATACCCGGCTCTACACTTGAAAAAAGTATTAGTCTTTGGTATTTAGTGAAATGTAAAGAAAGCAGTAAATATCTCGAAATATTCGTCTTAGGTATTTCATACGGAAAACAAAACAGCACTCTGTAGGATTATACATAGACAGCCAACCTCTATATATACAGCATTTATAATTTGAATTGAGAGGAAACAAGTCTCACACAGAATTGCAAGGAAAGCCATTGTACACCGTTAGGCATTATTCGATAATAATTTAAGTTGACATTGATCCAACATTAATCCCCCCATCCGCCCCCCCCCCCCTCTTCTCTCTCTCCTCACCCACCCCCATCCCATCCCCGCCATCGCCAAACCCCTTTATTTTTTTTCCTTATTTCTTAAACCTCTTGTATCTCTCAGTGCAATCTAAGGAATTAAGTCGAAAGAGAAAATGTAAGTCTCTCTCTCTCTCTCTCTCTCTCTTCTCTCTCTCTCCCTCTCATCTCTCGCTCCTTCTCTCATGAAATTCAGTCGTCGAAGGAAAATAAGAATATCATATATTGAAGTTATTATTCGTTTCTTGCTTTGTTTGAGGGCATGAAACTATTTACTTTAGTAGGTAATTGCAGTGTTTAATTTTCAGCTATTAATATACGTTTTACATTTTATGTTAAATCAGTAATTATAAAAAACTTATATAGTTTTTTATCGTAAAATCGTTTATAAAACAGGTTTGACAGATGTGTTTTGGAAAACTATGTAAAAAAAAAAATTTTTAACTTATTTATTTATTTAGTTTATTTATTTTATTTTTAGTTTTTTATTTTTTTATTTATTTTTTATTTATTTATTTATTTGTTTGTTTATTTTATGTACTTATTAATTTTTTAATTTTTTTAAATTTATATATCATATATATATATATATATATATATATATATATATATATTTAATTTAATTTATATATTTTTATTTATTTATTTTTTATTTTTTTTTATTTTTTTTGCTGCTTTTCCAAAGTCACTTAACGTCCGAAGACTGTCGCTACTGGCGCAAGCGTCAGACTTCCCCTTCCTGTCGATTAGGTTTCATGAAAGGTTATTTTTCCCGACGTAACAAAAAAAAATTATTTTTTTATTGAAAATCCAAGCGCTGACCTCCACGGATGTTGAGCGAATGCCGTCAGTGACATGTCTTCTTTAAATGACATGTCATCTTTCGCCTTTTTCCCTTTTCTTAAAAATTAATAGGTGGGTAACCATTGCTTTTCCCCTTCTCGCTATTGTAAAGCCGCTGGGGTAATTATCGACAATTGTAACAATTTCGCCATTTTTATTTATTATTACGTCGTGTTTTGATTCCTAACAAGTGCTGAATTTGGTGGGTTTTTTTTTCTTTCTTTTTTTTGCCTATTTTAGTTATTATTTTAAATTTTATTCTTTTTTGTCTTCTCCTCCTCCGCTGGAAATGTTATTATTGTCGTAATTTGAGGATGATGTTATAGCTGATAATTCCCCCCCACCCTCCCTCCCCGCACCTACCCCTCCCCCCCCCTCCTCGTTTTACAAGTTCCATTATGCTTTCTGTTTATGACTGTTGCTGTTTAGTCGCGTTATGAAAGAGAGAGAGAGAGAGAGAGAGGAGAGAGAGAGAGAGAGAAGAGAGAGAGAGAGAGAGATGGTCTTATTCTTGCAATTAAAACTACCAATCAACTAAACGTCAAATAAGTGATGTTAATAAGACACTGAAATTGTTTAAGTACAGTTATTCCAAGTCCGACAGGACGAGTAAAACAGAGTTGTATTCTATTTCAGGTGTGAAAGGAAAATAGTACCTTACTTTAGTTATAATATGAGGAAAAAAATATATAGCAGAGTTACCAATCAACGAGCACAGAATCGTAAAGCGAGTTTCAAAGCTTGATAGCAGGTGAACAAAGTATTCCATGCATCGCTGGTAGTAGTTGATCTGATTGATACCGTTAGTGCATGCTTAGACATTTTCAGTTTTATGTTATGATCATTTGGTTGTGCCATCTAAACATATCTGACTATTTATCTGTTTTATATATATATATATATATAGTATATATATATAATTATATATATGTATATATATAATGTAACCATGATTTATAAGGGTTCTTTATAAATTTAACAGGTAAAATATATGTATATTTAGACTATGTATACATACGAGTACATATAAAATAAAATATATATATATATATATATATATATATATATATAATATATATATATATATAATATATATAATGAACCCATGATTTGTAAGGGATTTTAAAAACAAAATTAACACAGGCAAAATATATGTAGGTATATATATATGGCTATTGACAGTAAAAGGCAGGTAGAGGAGTTAGGTAGTTATATGGCACGTATGATGGGGAAATCTCACCTTTGACATGACCTAAAAACTGTAACCATTTCGGTGGTCATGATAATAAAGAATTTAGTCCTCATTAGCCTTCACGAGGGTTGCAGAACTAATCCGTTCCCGTAAACCGGTTAATGTACTAGTTATTTTTGCAGGTATGTCTATACGTATATACGTATACGTATATATGTGTATAAATATATGTGAGTTTGTGTGTGTGTCGGTGTATGTACTTGTATAAATGTATGTGTGATATTTAGAAACATATACATATGCAAAAGTGGAAGTAAGTTCATCCCGGACGTTATAAGTTCGGTATTTGTCGGGTTTGCACCAGTTACAGCGTGAGAGAGAGAGAGAGAGAGAGAGAGAGAGTATTGTTTGATAAACACGAGACATCACTAATCATAAAAAAAAAGAAGAAGAAGAATAAGGAAAAGCAAGAAAGAGATCGTTGCTTGCCATTTGTCGTATCAAGAGGAACAGGATCTACGCGCATTAGGAGGGTGATTACTCCAGCAGTGTTCCAGCGTTCCAGTGAGCATCCGAGCCGTTGTTCGCTGTTGCTACTGCTACCTTTGTTGTTTTTGTTGGTATTGTTGTTGCGATGGAAGGGATGTATATTTCTGGTAGCAGAAGAGATAATGCTTTTTTTTTATAGGACTCACGGCCGCTCGTGCGCAATCCTGAGCAGTCCTGTGTCCGTCGTCATCCTAATTTGAAAAAGATTGGTGAGCAGGTAACCTCAATTGAGACATTCCTGTAGGACATCCTGATAGTGTACGTATTCTCTCTCTCTCTCTCTCTCTCTCTCTCTCTCTCTCTCTCTCTCTCTCTCTCTCGTTACGTCGCTATATCACAAGAGTTTTTTTTTTTCAGCAGCTGATGTAAACTGTTAATTGTCGTCAAAATTGTGTTTTGTAGAAAACGATAACCAGTACATTATACCGTTTTTCTTATATCAATAAAAGCATAATATTTGTTCATTTAACCAGTACATTATACAGCAATTTTTTGTATATGAAGAAAAGCATAATATTTGTTAATTCACGGAATGTTCGAATGTATGTACACTTTGTGGTTTGTTTACATACCAATTTCTACTCCACTAGCAACTTATTAGTTTGGTCATTTTATTGTCGATACTGAAAATTTGAGGTCTTAGTAGTCAAGAGTAATGATGCCCATGTGAATTGGAAGAGAAAGAGAACTAAAAATTAGAGGAAAGGGGCCAGTGTTGAAAATGGAAAGGAAAACGACACGAGAATCATTGAGATGACAACGAACAAGAAATAGAGAAGAGTTAGAAATATGAATAAAACTGAAGAAGAGGAGGTGGATGCAAGGAGGCTAAAGAAAGGGGAGGAGAGGAGAAAGCAGATAATAAATAAAAAAACAGAGAGAGAGAGAGAGAGAGAGAGAGAGAGAGAGAGAGATGGTGGTAAGAGAAGCATAAAGAAAACTGGAATAGTATGTAAAGAAATAT
The DNA here is from genome assembly GCF_015104395.2 of Macrobrachium nipponense. Lineage (NCBI taxonomy): Eukaryota > Metazoa > Arthropoda > Malacostraca > Decapoda > Palaemonidae > Macrobrachium > Macrobrachium nipponense. The sequence continues at coordinate 54,054,641 of NC_087217.1, read as the reverse complement.
TTATTATGAGTAGTAGTTAGAATAAGACGAATAAGGAGAAGAAGAAGAAGAAGAAGAAGAAGAAGAAGAAGAAGAAGAAAAGAAGAAGAAGAAGAAGAGGAGGAGGAGGAGGAGGAGGAGGAGGAGGAAGACAAAACGGAAGATCAATTCGAAACGCTTGTTGTGTTTAATTTCGGCGTTTCCTTCCAGCGGGCCATGAATGCAGCAGCTGCTGTTCTTGCTTTTGTTGATGTTGTTGCTGTTGTTCTTGCTTTTTTTTATTTGTGTATATTGTTGCGCCAAGGTTTTATGCTTTGAATAGTCTTCCGTGTCTTTTATGGCAAGAATGAAACAACTTTATAACTTTTCTGTTCTTTGGTTTTCATCGATTTTCTTGAGAGAGAGAGAGAGAGAGAGAGAGAGAATATATTATGAATGGTTTCATAAGGAGTAATAAATGGAGTCCCTCCTATTCAGATGGTATACATTGTAATGAAGAAAACGAAAAAAGTGATTGTCATAGTTTACAAAAAACAATGTTGAAATAGCTGATAAAAAAATCATTGCAGAATTTGAATAGTTATTCGTGTTTTTTTTTTTTTTTTTTTTTGAAAGATTGAAATAATCTCATATACATCTCTATTGTTTCAGGACCATGCAGCCATTTGCTAGAGAGAGAGAGAGAGAGAGAGAGAGAGAGAGAGAGAGAGAGAGAGAGAGAGATGTCATACATTTTAATGAAAAAACAAAACATTAGTTTTCCTAAATTTACAAAGACAGTAATGAAATATCTAAAGAAAAGTTAGCACAGCTCTCTAATAATAAGAGAGAGAGAGAGAGAGAGAGAGAGAGAGAGAGAGAGAGAGAGAGAGAGAGAGAGAATATGTAAAACATTCGACCAAGCATACAAATGCAAACATATCCCCTTCATAGTGAGGGAGAGAGAGAGAGAGAGAGTAAATATAAAGCAGTTTACCAAACAGACAAACACAAAGATATAAAGCTCTATGTATCCCCAGCATCTATGCGAGCACCGTATGTAAATATGACGAGAGTAGGAAATAAAAAAAA
>NC_087217.1:54041091-54046091 GCF_015104395.2 Macrobrachium nipponense | reverse complement strand
AACCCGTGTGGAGATGTGAATTCGGTGAATTTGTATTCATGTAAGTAAATGCGATTTTACTCTGACAAGTGTAATGCTCTGCTTTCTTTGGACGTATCGGAAAGGGGATGGAAAATATTTGTGCTATGCTTATGGGATCACAGTCTCTTTTCTCATTATAACAGATAGATGATTTTCTTGTTTGGATATATCATTGGCGTAATTGTGTTTATATTGCTGGCCTGAGTTTATGTCGTTATTTATTTTGTTTCAATACGCTATGGGAAAGAGTATAAAACTTCTCTTTTCTCGTTATTTAATTAGTAGTTAAAGAAAATGGCTTTTTATTGAATACACAATATGCATACATCCTACATTTCATGTATATATATATATATATATATATATGTATAATATATATACATACATATATATATATGTATATATGTATATTATATAATATATATATATATATATATATATATAATGTTACAGAAAATGTGTGAAATCCCTAGGGCATATATGAAGTAACCACTTCGCTTAGGAATATTTGATCCCAGAGGGCTGGTACTAGACATGGTGAAACAGTTATTCATCTGTATTGTTTCGCCATGTTTAGTACTAGTCCCTGGGGGATCAAATGCACTTAGGGACATTTGATCTCCCAGGGGCTAGCACTAAACACGGAGAAATGCATTTGAATCCCCAGGGGCTAGAACTAAACATGGTGAAATGCATTTGGGTCACCGGGCTGTACTAAAGATCAAAATACTTTTGATTCAGGGTGGAGTACTAAAACCTGGATGCATTTGACCCTTCCCCAGGGGCTTAGTTCTAAAAAACACGGGGAAAGGCAAAACTGCATTTGACTCCCAGGGGCTAGTCTAAAGGACGAGCAACGCATTTGACTCCCCAGGGGCTAGAACTAAACACGGAGCAACGCATTTGACTCCCCAGGGGCTAGAACTAAACATGGCGAAATGCATTTGGGTCATCAGGGGCTAGAACTAAACACGGCAAAATACTTTTGACTCCCAGGTGCTAGTACTAAACGTGGCGAAATACATTTGACTCCCCAGGGACTAGTACTAAACACTGCAGAATATATTCACCTCACCAGGAACTAGTACTAAACACGGCGAAATACATTTGACTCCCCAGGGGCTAGCACTAAACGTGGCAAAATACATGTGACTCCCCAGATGCTAGTACAAAACACGGCAAAATACATTTGATTCCCCAGGTGCTAGTACTAAACGTGGCGAAATACATTTGACTCACCAGGGACTAGTACTAAACTCAGCAGAATACATTTGACTCACCAGGAACTAGTACTAAACACGGTGAAACGGTGCAGATGAATCACAGTTGCACTGTATTTAGTACTAGCCCTTGGGGTTCAAACGTTCCTAAGCCAATTGGTCATATCTCATATTCCCTAGGGATGATTTCACATATTCCCTGTAATATCTATATATATATATATATATATATATTTATATATATATATATATGTGTGTGTGTGTGTGTGTGTGTGTGTGGTGTGTGTGTGTGGGCTCTGTGTATTTGTGTATGTAAATTACATCCCTTACCATCACTCTGAGCACTTGTCATCAGCCAAGTGTTCGTTTAAAGATGTCGTTATTGGCATTCATATTCATATTCCCGACATGATCGTCATGTGTGATTAGTTGACCAGTTATTGCCATTTATGCACAGTAATATTTTGATGGTTAATTAGGAGCCTCTCTAATAAATGCTGATGATGCCTGACTCATCCGGAGTCTCTCTCTCTCTCTCGTATTATATATATATATATATATATATAGTATATAATATATATATATATATATTATATAAATATATAGGTATGTATACATATGGCCAACAGAGCGCAGCTAATTTTAATCACAGAATAAACTGGAATTTGTCAGATATAATTTATAGCAGCAATGGTCGTTCAAAAAGCCAGATGGTAGAATCAGCATAGATTAAACAAAGAAATACGATGAACCTCTCAAAAGGAGCTTGGGACTCAGATATTATAGATAAGATCTTCCAGCCTATATCTCTTGGTATAAATACCGCCTTTCTGTGACTCTTATGTCATTTATTACTTGCCTGTAGAGGGAGACAGTTGTTCTCCGAAATATATAGCATTAATTCTACATTTCGACATTTTTATGGGCTCCTTTTATTAGATGAAATTCTGTTTTAACTATATATATTTAATAAACATCAATAATTTTTTTACTGTTAATGAATAAAATAACAAATTCACATATTCATATAAATGTCCCGTGAAGAATTCTGTACTATTATTTCTTTCACCCAGTTGGAGGAACTCTGTATGCAGTGACGTCTGATTATTCTATGCAAAAATAAAATTAACAGCTTCCTTGCTAGGTTGGTTTTACCAAAAAAATATTAATAAATTTCACTGTAATGACATTCTATAAAGAGGTGACTGCGCTTCTGAATGAGGGTTTTGCTTCATAACGTTCGTATATTATGCATTTGGATATTCCTCTTTTTTTATAATGCATTGTGGATTATTTACAGCAATTTTTTGTATACTGATGACGGACCAATTGTTATATTGTTAGGTGGGTACCTGGACTTGGTCAAAAATTTGAAATTATTCAACTGGCACGTAGAAAATAGTCTTACGAGAGAGACTTGTGGATATGATTCTTTTCTCGGTATATTTATTTGTTTGTTATGGTACTTTTCCCGTCTTTCTTCTAGCTTTTAACTTTTCCTTTTGTATTGCTCATTAGGTGTCATGAGGACTCTGAAACTTAATTTACTTGAAAAGTGATAAAAAATACTATTTAAATTATCTTTTCAATGCTTTATAAGACTTTGACTTTTATTATTGTTTTTCCTCATAACATTTAAAATTACTGTCACTTTGATTGGGGGAGTTTCAATTCTTAACATTTGAAGTTCCTTAATTTTCTTAATATTCCTTTAGGATTGAGAGAGCAAACGTCAATATATGATATATAATATATATATATATATATATATATATATATATATATATATATATATATATATATATGTGTGGTGTTGTGTGGTGTGTGTGTGTGTGTGTGTGTGTGTGGTGTGTGTAATACATGCGGGAACACATGACGCAAAACCCAGTCACCAGATTTGGCTATATGTATTATTAAATACGTATCTTCATTGTCTTTATCCAACCGTTTTTTGCAAACCCTAAACAAATTCTCCATCAGCGGGAACTGGTTGCTGCTGCTGCTGCTGCAGACATAAACAAACCATCGCCAATTTTATTACGTTCTTTCAGTCACGAAGGAAAGGGAGAAAAAAAGTTGCAGTCTTTGAAGAACACAATGTGCTTTTATGACAGACGAAAGAGGTGTTATAGATATTGGTGCATATTTTGCATGCATAATTCACTCCCGCGAATTTATTATCGACGCGGATAGAATTGACAGAAGGCACTAAATATTGATGGGCTTGCCACAGCTGGCCGTCGTTTCTTGAATAATTAAAATTTAGATAAACTTCGATTTTATTTGTTTTTTAACGGATGCTCGTCTTAATAGCAATGCTCATTTAAATCGGGGAAATTCGTTACGTACATTGTCACCTCTGAATAATTTAGGTAACTGGACCAATGTTTATTGAGATTAGGTGTTTCTCAGTGAATATAATGTATACACATACATACATACATATGCACAAATTAAAGTCAACTTACTGAGAAGTATTTATGAAGACTTTTCCTCCTCGGTCGTTTACACTAAACTTTCTGAAATGTATTTAAAATAAATTTTCAAATGAATTTACCTCGCTGTGACGTGCTTTACCAAGACCTTTCTACCGATAAAATTGATACAATTTTCAAAGTTATATTCGATTATCAAACAGTTTTTTCCTTCCTGATGCTACATAGAAAATAAGACGATAAGTATCGAAATAAAACAGGCTAAAAGATAAGGAGTGGAGTAAAGCAGCTAAGCAATAAACATTGGAATAAAGGAGCTACACAATAAACAGAGGAGTAAAACAGCTAAATAATAAAAAAAGTGAAATAACTGAACAATAAGTATTGAAATAAATCAAGTAAACAATAAGCAGTGAAATAAAACATCTAAACAATAAACAGTGGAATCAAAAAGGCAATTATAAACAATGAAATAAAATAGCTTAGCAATAAACTGTGGAATAACACAGCTGAACAATAAATAGTGAAGTAAAACAGCTAAATGTTAAATGATGAAACAAAACAGCTAAACATTAAACAGTGAAATAAAACAGCTAAGCAATAAACAGCGAAATAATATAACCAAGCGATAAACAGTGAAATAAAACAGATAAACAATAAACAGTGAAAAAGACTAAATAATAAACAGTGAAATAAAACAGCAACACCTCTGCATTCAGTAGGTAGGCTACTTGACAAGAGAAGTTTTCTTTTGCATACCAATGCATGCTTTCCCCTCTAACCCCTGTATTTTGGTGGTCCACTCTCCTGCATCCTGTCAGCTGAGGTGAGGTCTCTCTCTCTCTCTCTCTCTCTCTCTCTCTCTCTCTCTCTCTCTCTCTCTCGAATGTTCTGTATTTACATGAGTGTATGAATTTTTAGAATAATGGTATAATTTCATTGCGAAATATATATATATATATATATATTATATTATATTATTTAGAATATATATATATATATCATAATATATAGTATATATATATAATGAACGTAACTTGCATTATTTGCAGAGACTAGCTTTTATCTAGTCTGTTCAAATGCTAACCCAAAAATAGCAAAAGATATTATATATTATATATTATAGTATATATATATATAATAATATAATTATATATTATATATATAATATATATATATAATGTGCTGTTAATATATATATATAATTATATAATATAAATATATAATATATATATTATTATTATAATAATATATATATATATATATAGTCACGTGAGATTTTTTTAATGTTCAATTTCATGCTTTTGACGAATAATCAAACGTT